>NC_061081.1:5265488-5565838 GCF_021917145.1 Hypomesus transpacificus | reverse complement strand
CTAGAAAATGATTGGAAAGCACAGGTAAGCTACTATCCATTGCTAACTTGCTTTCGCCGTTTGTCGTTTCTTTTTTTTTTTCCAATCTAATTAATACAACGAGTAAGTCATCAAGTTCTGATGTAGTTAACCATTTTCAAATCATCGCACTCCTGCCAGAGCTCTTCAGTAATTATGGATCTCCATAATGTTTGTTTTTACTTAAACATTTTCCCATAGAGAGGTGTTTAGTTGTCTTGCACATCAAACAAATGAAAAACTCATTCAACTTTGTCAACTAAGTTATACTCCCTCTTCATCAACCTCCCTCAATCCAAATTGTAGGGTCTTCTAGCTTGCATGTTTTATATGTGTATCTGCTATAAATGAATGGGTTGTCTAAAAAAAGAGTTGGAAGCAAGATACCGCAATTTTTGGAAAATAAGCCGCGACTTGTACTCCGTTTTTAAAGTTTTCTTGTGCTTGTGCGGCTTATATTTCGAAGCGGCTTATAGTCCAGTTTTAGAACAAAAAAAGTGGCTTCGTCTCAAGATCTTTACAGACAGTGCAGCTAATTTCCGTCCGCTGCGACAGTGTGTCTGGGCAAGTAATCAATCGTGAGCATTGGTCCGCTCAACGTTAGCCGGTGCAACGGTAACGTTGTTTCAAAGTGCGGCTTATATTCCAGTGCGGTTTATACTCCGATTTACAAACACAAAGTGCTCATTCTGGGGGGTAATCATCGGTAATCATCCTTTACAGAACATTTCTTATGGCATTGTACAATGCATTTTCTTCATGAAACACCCCAGATTAGTGCTAAGCATAGTTCACCTATTACACCTTTTACTGCACACAATACTTGTACGAAGCGTACATTTGTACATATTTTTATGTAATGTTTTCCCTCTTAATGTTTCCACACAGGCCAATATCCCAATCAATTTAGCACAGCTTTATCAACACATCAGCCACTGGATACATCAAACACTGCACGTTTAGATGTCAAAGTTGTCTGTGACCCTCTGAAACTCAATGGAATCAAATTGACAGGGATGAAACCACCCTGATAATACACCTTCTAATCGCTAACAATCCAAACATCACTTTTTGCCTTTTAAACATCCGCCGGTCAAGTTTAATTAACCAAACACAGCTTGGTCCTGTTCCCTTTCTTTGGCATAGTGAAACTAAAGACTTACACTTATGAGAAAGCATGGGCCTGATCAGAGAATAGATGGCTCTATAAACCACACCTCAAAATTGTCCATTTCAAAGGGATGGAATTTTGACCCCATCAGTCCAAAATGTCTGGAAGTTGGTATGCATGCCTTATTGCTCTCATGGAAATTGATTTATCGCTAACGCAAAAATAATGCTTTGCACATCCCCCAGTCAAAAACCGCTACCCTGATTCAATCACTAGTTGATATGAAGACTTGACAATGTAACAAAAATCTGCGAAATTGTTGAATTTAAGATGAAACGTAGATTTATTGTGAATGTTTGATATATGCATGCTTGGCAAAATGCTATGGCATCTGCCAATTAAAGTCTGCCTTACGCGTGCGGGCACCAAATCTTCACTGACTCATCCAGGACTTGGACACACACAAGCTTGGGGAGACACACACACATCCGAGGCTTTCTGAAAAGGGTGGGCTGACCTAACCCCCACCCCTAGCCCCAAAGTTGTCCACATTTTGGCACACTGAAACTACAGGCCACAAGTAACACCAAAAATGGCAGACCATTGCCCTAGATGGCGCTACAGGCCACGCAAACATTGTCAATTTTTTAAGTGGTGGCATTTCCACCCCACAAGTCCAAAATGTCTGAACGTTGGTAGGCATGCCTTATTACTCATGGAGAACAAAAAAGTATATACAACCCATAATGTCTGAAGCATGGGTTTTTCTATACAGTGACAATTCTTTAAGAATAATTTTTTTTAATGTTTTGCAATGTTTTGGAGGAATCCGCCATTGCAGCTTGCAGTTATATTGATTATTTTTCCTCTTTTCCATGAAATGACTCAATATCTCAAAGTCCTCGACCTGATTTTTTCAAATTTGGCCCAATGATACAACAGGTCACTCACTGCTCCCAGACGGCTATTGGTTCACTTACGCCCATAGGTGGCTCTATACGTCACTCCCAAAGTCTACGTTTCCCCTGTGCCCCATTTCTCCAAAATGCCTGAAAATTTTTATAAATGCCTTATTTCTCATGGGGAACAAAAAAGCCTCAATGACCCATAATGTCAACCATGATATATTTAGCTGTACTGTCCAAATTCGGTACAACCTTCAAAACAATTTTCCTCATGAACCATAGATCCAATCAAATTGAAAGTTGTTACAGATGTGTATAATACATATCTTTATAAAGGATGAAATGGATTAAGAAATGCAATGCAAAATGGCTGAAAGGGGTGTATTTATGTAAATGTCCACATTGCCTCCATATCTTTGTGTCAATAAATAAAATATAATTTTTACTGATGATTTTCAACCTAAAAGTGTTCAAGATGACATCACTCTGAAGTACCATAAACAATTTTGCCTTGCTGTGTAAAAATGTGATTGAATTTTAACTGTTTAAACTTTGACCGAATCTAACAACACTTGCCTTAGGAGAAACAGCTTACTTTTTTTGTACCCCAACTGAACAAAGGAATTGCCAACACTGAGATTAGCTCAATGGGTTGAGACAGTCACTGCATTTACATGGATTCGAATTACTGTCTTATTTGGACTGAAATAGAATTATCCGTTTCTTGTAAACACCTTTGTTCGAATAATTGCGGTCCGACTACGATCCGATCGACACCCCGAGATAACTCGATCCGAGTTGGTTGATAATTTGGACATTGCATGCTTGTAAACGGTGAATTGGACTATGAACTGGACTCTGCGTCTTTGCGCATACTTGAGATCCCACCGCCCTCCCTCCCAGGTCGTGACCTAGAAGTCGAAAAAGACGATAAGTTGTAGGCCTGTCGCGATAGTCAATATATTGACTTATCGCACGGTATATGGAAATGAGCGCAATAATATTTGCAATTTTTGATATATTGCAACTGATCATTTTTATAATAAAAATAATGATTAAATTAATTTTTACATAAGAACGAATGTCACCAACATTTTAGTCGATCCCACTGCCTCAGTCATCTTGTCTGCTCTCTGTGTCGAAAGCGTAGGCGGGACTAGCGTCTCCACACACACAGAGCGGACACCGACAGGTGAAGAGAAGGCGTGAACACTGTTATAAAGTGTTCTGTTTCATGACATCTACAGCTAGTTAGGAAGAACATGTAAAAATGGACTTAGTTTCAAAGCCGCAATCTTCAGCTCCAGTGTAGGAACATTTTGTCTTTAAGCCGAATGAGATGAGAGCCAATTAACGTAAACGAGCCGGTATGTCAACTTTGTTTAAAAACAGTGGAAACGAAAAGAGGCAACTAACTAATGTCTGTTCTGTTACAGATACCTTTTCCCGACAGTGCAAATATAAACGTGACAGCGCGAAATGGCGTAACTCGCTATTTAGCCAAAGAGATGCAGCCATTAAACATGGTCGAAAAACTAGCATTTACAAATATGCTGCAAACTTTTGACTAACACAGGGCTGTCAACTCTCACGCATTGGCCGTGAGACACGCATTTCAACCATTTCACATGCTCTCACGCCACACCTTGTATATCTCAAGCGGAAAAGGCAACGCCAACCAAGCAGCCCTGTTAACGTTGTAAGGGATGATGGATTGAAGCGACATAGACGAGCGAACAGCCGTGAAAATTCGCCTTTTGGGGGGGGGGGTCATTATGTAATCAGTGGCATACAATTGTGACTGAAAATTACAATTGACATGTGTGCAATAATATCGTTTATCGCAATTAATTTTGGTACAATATATCGCCCAAGAAAAAGTAGTTATCGTGACAGCCCTAATAAGTTGTCGCTGCCGGGAGCCAGCCCGGCAGAAACAAACAAACAACGCGAGCCAATAGCACCGTTTGCATTCGCAGTACTCCTATTGTCATCATGCCCGAAATGTAGAGGGACGTAGCTTCACCTTGCTCTCCGTTCGATGTCTCTCTCTAAATGTTGATGTTGTTGTTGTTGTTGGTAGTGGTGAAGAGGTCAAGCGGAAAGGACTGTATCACCACTAGTTGTAATGAAAACAGCGCCACGTGTCGTACTGGGATATGACATGATTCGGCCAATGATTCGGTTTATTCACTGCCATATATATTCGGATAATAGCAGTTGCCCCAAAAATTAGCATTATCCGAATAAAGCTAGATTCGAACTGACACCATCATGTAAACGCAGTGAGTGTCATCCAAAGTGCAAGGTCTTAAGTTCAAATCCAGCCACAGTCTCTGGACCTGTCATCATTTTTATTATCTGTTTAGTTAAGCAGGATGACATTCTGAAGTACAATACGCAATTTTACCTTGATATGTCAAAACATGATTGAATTACATCTAACAATGCTTGCCACTTCCGGTCATGACGTGGACGTGAGAAGTCGCAGAACCCATGTGCTCGGGTGAAATATATCATATATAAAAGTAAACCTGCTTGTTTGATGTTGTAAAAAGTCGTAGTCGAGTAGTATAAGTGCAAGATATCAGTAGGATCCAAAATGAAGTCGAGTAAACCCGGTTAAAGAGAAGAAGAGTGATGGCGATTCGGAGTTACCTCATGGGCTAGCTGACGCCCCAGAAATCCAAGCTGGGATGATGGAATTTTAGCAGCTATTAACGCTCTTCGGAAAGACTTCTCTGCCCAGCTCAAAGAAGTTATCACCTCAAACCACGAGATCAAAGAAGCCTTAGACTCCTTCTCCGCAAGACTAAATGGAGCAGAAACCCGTATAAGTTCCGCTGAGGACCAATTGAACAACCTAGCTGACGTTTCTGCAACCACTCAAAGAAAGATGCTAGCACTCACCAGATCGGTGGAGGCCATGGAGAACCGCCAGCGCCGCCTGAATTTGAGACTGGTGGGCTTGCCAGAGGGCACAGAGAAAGGTGACCTGGTGTCCTTCCTTAACATGTGGCTACCCGACCTCCTTGGTCAAGAAAATGTCCCGATTCTGCTTTCCATCGACGAAGCATTCAGGCTTCCAGGGGCAGCAACTTCTAAGGCTAGCAAGCCAAACCGAAAACCTTATCCTCGGGCGATCCTCGTGAAATTCCGCTGGCTGGCCGACAGAGACCGAGTGATGAAATTGCTACAGTTCGAAGAGAATCGCTTGATGTTTTTTCCAGACCTTTCAGCGGAGATCCAGCAGCAGAGGAGAATGTTCGATGGCGTAAAAACCCGACTGCATAATCTGGATATTGAGTTTGGATTACAGTTCCCAGCAAAGATGAGAATCTATCACAAGGGTAAACCGCTCACGTTTCTTACTCCATTAGATGTAGAGGCCTTCATCCAAAAGATTGAGACAGAATGGTCTCAGACTGAACGGAACAATTATGTGAGTGAGTCTAGCTAGACTTTGCGAGCATGCCTGGATCCAAAATAATGAACGACTTCGACTAAGTTTTATTGGATAAGAGTATTGTGTATCACATTGGCTGTATTATAGCTGGCCCTCAGTTTGATTGTATTAATACGTTTGGTTTTATTGTACATAATGTCATGGGTCAGTAATCACACATACTTGGGTATACTTTTAGTTTTTTATACATAATTCATTCGGCCGGACGTGGTTTCCACCCAAATTTGTTTAATGTTCTGCATTTGCTCCTTAGTTAAGGATCAATGCAAGTTGTCCGGAATTTCAGTGTATTGCAAGAGTGTGAGTGGGGTCTGTGCAAATAGGGGGCGCAGGAATTTAGGAGAGCTCCGTCTCCGTTCTAGAGAGGGGGCGTTTGTTACTATTTTTTCTTTTCTTTCTTTTTCATGTTTTGATGGCACACTGGTCTCCTTTAGAGGAGTTGAAATTATAATGATAATACTACTAAGGCTGGGTTATGAGTAATGCCCCTTATCTCAATATTACTTCATGGAATGTCAGGGGTATGAGAAAATTAGTTAAAATTCAACAAATACTGTCCAGACTTAAACACCTCCAAGCAAAAGTCATATTTCTCCAAGAAACTATTTATTGCCAGATGAGATTGTGCGCATAAGGAAGAGATGGCCTGGGCAAATTCTAGCTTCCTGCTGCTCTTCACAGGCAAGAGGAGTAGCAATCCTTATCCATAAATCAGTCCCCTTTAGGGTTCACAAACTTCTTCAGGATCCTGCGGGTAGATTTGTGGTGGTTGGGGGAACTCTTTTGAATCAATAAATTATTCTTGTAAATGTTTATGGGCCCAACAATGACGATGTCACATTCTTTAGGAATTTCTTTATGACCATTTCCTCTTTTCGAGGTGAAATAATTATGCGTGGAGATTTTAATTGTGCTCCTAACCCTCTTCTAGACCGTTCATCGAGAAATGACTCCTCCCACACAAATACCCGAAGGGTGATAGGCCACTTCATGTCAGAGCTGCATCTTTGCGACATCTGGAGAATTAGAAATCCCACCACACTAGGATATTCATGCCACTCAAACACACACCAAACACAATCCCGCATATATTATTTTTAAATCTCTGTGACTCTTGCGGCCAATGTACAGGACTGTGGGCACAAAGGAATAGTTATTTCAGATCATGCCCTATTGTTTTTGCATTACCGCCTCACTTCACATGCCAGGGGCCAAACAGTGTGGAGGTTTAGCCCAAGATGGCTACATGATCAGAATTTTCTATACTTTGTGAAAACAAATATTGAGTTTTTCTTTGCTACAAATACAGATGAAACCTCAGCATCTATTAGATGGGAAGCCTTTAAAGCTTATATTAGGGGTGTAATGATTTCTTATACTAGTAGCAATACAAATAAGACCCATCTCCTCATGACTGAACTTGAGCAAGGTATTAAAGACCTAGAAAGGGAGCTCTCAGTGAATAATACACCGGAGAATCTACAGAGGCTCTCAGAATTAAGGGCTAAATATAATAATGTCACAGCAAGTAAGGCCTTAAACAGTATCACTCGGTTAAAGCAGACGTATTATGATCAGGGAGAATCAGCGGGTAAATTACTAGCTTGGAGGATTAAAACACTGCAAAATGAAAGGGCTATCACTGAGATTGAAACTGAAAGTGGGACAACAACTAATCCGGCAGAAATTAACAGAGCTTTTCAAAAATATTATATGAACCTTTATACGTCAGAGTCCCTGGATACTAATGACCTACACCCCTTTTTGGATCATCTTACCATTCCAACTTTAGAGGAAAGGGTTAAAGAGGAGCTTGATTGACTTGATTACAAAGGACTGTTTGTAATGGGAGACTGTCCCAGACTATCTCGTTGGAAGCGCTGTCCCATATAAACGGAGGGAAAGCTTCAGGTCCTTCTGTTATACATTTACATGTAGTCATTTAGCAGACGCTCTTATCCAGAGCGACTTACAGTAAGTACAGGGACATTCACCCCGAGGCAAGTAGGGTGAAGTGCCTTGCCCAAGGACACAACGTCATTTGCCACGGCCGGGAATCAATCTGGCAACCTTCAGATTACTAGTCCGATTCCCTAACCGCTTAGCCATCTGACTCCCTACATCCCTATACCCATTGACATCTACAACAAATGCTTTAAGGAGATTCTTGTGCCACCCCTCTTTGATATGTTAGTCAAATCAATTGAAGCAGAATATTTACCTCCCTCCTTATCAGAGGCCTTAATAACACTGATTCTAAAGCCAGATAAACCCCACATAAAATGTGGGTCATATCGTCCTATTTCACTAATAAACTCAGATGCTAAGATTATAGCAAAGGTGTTTGCGAGGCGTCTTGAAAACCATCTTCCCTCTCTGATCACCTCTGACCAAAACGGTTTCATAAAGGGTCGTCAAGATTTCCATAATATTCGAAGACTACTAAACATTATAGATGTGAGGAAGGAAAGCCCAGACACAGCAATAGTCTCCCTGGACGCTGAAAAAGCATTTGACAGGGTGGAACACAATTATCTTTTTGAAGTGCTTCAGCGGTTTGGGTTTGGGGAATACGTCTGTAAGTGCGTGAAAATGTTATATCACTCCCCAAGCGCGTCAGTCATGACAAATGTTCTAACCTCCCAACGCTTCACACTCCAACGAGGGACCAGACAGGGGTGCCCCCTCTCGCCCCTTCTGTTTGCATTAGCAATCGAGCCACTTGCAATCGCAATTAGACAAAACAGCAGTATAACAGGAATCACAATAGGGACTGTGGAGAATAAAACAGGATTATTCGCAGACGACATAGTCTTGTTCCTGACCCAGCTAAAGTGCTCTATCCCAAATCTCCTTGGATTAATAAATACGTTTGGATCAATTTCAGGATATTAACTGAATGAATCCAAGTCAAACATCCGCTTTCTTAAACAATCAGAGAGAAGTTGTCCCCCAATACAAACCACATTTAAGAATACTTCTAGTTTTACTTATTTGGGGATCAAAATTACTCATTCAACAGAGGACCTTGTATCCACTAACTATAGCCCAGTGATATCAGGAGTGACTAACCTGATTAACAGATGGACAACAATGCCAATTTCAATGATTGGCAGGATTAATATCCTCAAAATGTCCTACCAAAATTTCTTTACTTATTCTAATGCATACCACTTCCACCTCCAACAAACTTCTTCTCAAATCAAATCAAATGTATTTGTATAGCCCTTTTTACACGCAAGCATGTCACAGAGGGCTTCACATGCGCCCATAGAACTGCCCCTCAACCAACCTAAACCCTCAAGGAAGACGAGGAAAAACTCCCAGAAAAACTCCCAACGGGAGAAAAAATTGAAGAAACCTTGGGAGGAGCAATTCAGAGAGGGATCCCCTCCTCCAGAGACGGTTGGTAGGAGAGAGGAGCAGAACACAAGCTAAACATAGTCATACAGTGTCAATGGGTTTTGAAACACCAAAAACCATTGTTCGCCTTTATAGACGTTGGATGGGACCGGGAAACTCGCTGTTGGCCGTCATGGAGACTGGATTCCGGGTGACGACCTGGTCCAACGTTGGCAGACCGACGACCAAGCAGGTCCTGACAGCTCAAACCCCCCACACCACAGGGAATGTGTGGGGGGGGACAGAGAGAGGAGAGCAGGGATTAGAGAATGCCAGGAGCAGCTAAGAGTTACAGTCATAATAGAATGAGATCCCCACCGGTCAAGTGTGGACTAGTGCAGCAATTTAACAGAGCTAAAAAGGGTATTTGATGCAGCCCCACACACCAAAACAGCGACAGCCCCCCTCGGTTGGAACATGAAATCTGTTCCAGGGGAAAGAACTCTAAAATAGGTTATACTTATACGAATAAGGATGAAAACAACCAGTCCCCCGTTGTCTCCAACTAGTAATAAAAACTATTATAGTAACAAGATACAGTAACAGGTTTACTTTATTTGTAACATCTATATGGGCAATGTGAACATAAGCTATAATTACAATTTAAAAGTGACATGTGATACACACATAGGCAAGCACACACCCCAGGTTTACATATAAAGTACACACATACTTCCTTTTAACAGTCATAGAATTGACTAAACAAGAACGTTTTTAATCAAGTTTTAAATGTCGAAACAGTATCAGCCTCCTTAATTGAGATGGGTAATTTGTTCCAGAGGAGAGGTGCTCTATATGAGAACGCCCTACCTCCAGCAGTTTTTTTCTTAACTTTGGGTATTACCAGATAGCCGGCATCTTGAGATCTTCGAGTCCTAGCGGGGCAATAGGGTGCAAGGAGACCGGAGAGGTACAGTGGTGCCAATCCATGCAGAGATTTGTAAGTTAGTAGTAAAACTTTGAAATCAGCTCTGGCTTGGATAGGGAGCCAGTGTAAAGAGATAAGAGTAGATGTTATATGATCAAACTTTCTTGTTTTAGTCAATAGTCTAGCAGCAGCATTTTGCACCCGCTGTAAATTTTTTAGGTAGGTAATTGGGAGGCCAGAGAACAACACATTGCAGTAGTCCAATCGGGACGTAACAAAAGCATGTATTAGTTTTTCAGCATCATCCTTTGAGAGGAATTTTCGTATTTTGGCAATATTACGTAGATGGAAAAATGCGGTTCTGGTGATTAATTAATATGGTACTCAAACAAAAGGTCTGGGTCCAATGTGACTCCTAGATTTTTTTACCAGCTGGCTTTGAGATACATTGACGCTGTCTAAGTCTAATGTCAGGTTGGATAAATTCTTTCTGTGTTTTTTTGGGCCAAAAATTTGAACCTCGGTTTTATCCGAATTAAGAAGAAGGAAATTTGCTGTCATCCAAGTTTTCAACCCGGAAACACATTTTTCCATAGCATGTGGAAATTCTCCAGGCTTTAAGACATTTATAGCTGAGTATCATCTGCATAACAGTGAAAATTTACCCCAAAACTTCTAATTATGTTTCCTAAAGGCAACATATACAGTGAAAATAACAGAGGGCCTAGAACTGAACCCTGTGGTACTCCGTATTTTACAGTGAAGCTCCTGGATGAGCAACCATCATAGTGGACATATTGTGATCTATCAGATAGATACGATCTAAACCACTGAAGTGAAGTACCAGAAATCCCAACATAGTTCTCCATATGTTCCAGGTGAATCTCATGATCCACAGTGTCAAAAGCTGCACTTAAGTCTAGAAGAACCAGGACAGAGCTAAAGCCCGCGTCAGAGGCTAATAATAGATCATTGACTACCTTGGCTAATGCAGTTTCAGTGCTGTGGTGAAGACGAAATCCAGACTGGAGAGGTTCATGGATCTGATTTGAGGAGAGGTGCTCAAATATGACTAAAGTCTTCAGAAATGTCATATGGAGTAACAGACGAGCAAGATTACGCCTCTCTCTGCTATATCTGCCATATGACAGGGGAGGGTTGAAACTCCCCAACCTCAATTGGTACTACTGGGCATGCCAGCTTTGGACAACCTCCTTCTGGTTCAGACCCAGTCCATCCCTCTCGTGGGTGGCCATGGTAAAAGAGACTTCAGCCAATATACCTCTTCATATGTATCTATACTCAGATAAACCGGATAAACTAAAGAAATTCACAGGTAACCCGTTTGTTTCCAACTCCATTCGTGTTTGACATGACGTTCATAGCTACCTAAAGGTTCCCCTTAAGCTATCACAGTTCACACCCATTTGGGGAAACAACAATTTTCTTCCAGGGGCGAAAGACAAGGGTTTTAAACTATGGGCAGACAAAGGTGTTGGCCAAATAGCTGATCTCTTTCAGGAAGATGTTCTAATGCAATTTGAAGATATCAGAAATCAATTTGACATACCCGCTAAACATTTCTTCAAATACCTACAAGTCAGAGACTTCATCTATAAGACCCCAAAAAAGCTCTCGATACCTGACCTCTCAGCAGTAGAAAAAATTGTAAAAAGCCCTCTTCAGAGAAGACCTATTTCCATCTTTTATAAGATTTTGTCATCTGGGTCACAAGAGACATCAGAGGACAAGAGACTTGCTTGGTGCGCTGACTTAGGGGAGGAGATAACTGGGTCTGAATGGCAAAAATATTTGTACCCTGTCACAAACACAATCATCAAATTCAGGTTTCAGACTGTTGCAGTATAAACGTCCATGAGGCTGTATATCACTAGCCTGACGTTGTCATACTCATAATTCTAGTCAGAATATGAGTCTGAGAACTCTCCGTTGGGCTTTGACTACAGGGCGTGTTTCAAACGAGCCTGGAAAACAAATGCCTCTTCGCTCAATTGGATAGATCTACAACCAATCAGAGCAACAGAGTATGTGACGTATGTTAAGCACCGCATAGTTGTTGTCAACAGAACTAAACTACAAGCAGACTTGAAGTATGCTTGAAGAATGAATACAAACGATTTTTGCCGGTGTTGTAAAATTAATTTAAGGGTAGGGAGAGTACTTGTTCACACGGTCAACCTTTTTGAGCGAAACAATAAAGGGCACTGATATACGAACAAGTTCTCCGTTTAGGATTACAACTCCATCGGGGCCAGCTGATAAATTAAACTTTTACCGAATCCCGCAGGAAGGACGGCAAAAACATATTTTCCATTGACAAATGCCTTGATTGCGTCTCTCTGTTCCTCTTTCAAAATTAATGCGCTGTCGATGTCTTCTAAAACAGACTCGATGGCAGAATCATAACATCCCAGATCTCCAGCGGTAGCCATGTTTGTTCAAAACGAATTCAACTTAAACGCTCTTTTGTGACGTGGGTGATTACGTTACTGTTGATCATCTGTCCATCATCCTATAAAGCCCGCCCGGCAATTTAATTGGTTCGCCCAGATTCTGGTTTTCTGTAGTTGGTCCCCAATACGAGACCCTCCAGACCCAACTTCCCGACCAAATTTCTTTTTGGGCGGGGAGAAGTTGGGCTGGCAGCCAGGCTAGTATATCACTCCTGAGCTTTTGAATCGTTTCAATGAGAATATTCATGATGTATGTATTAAATGTGAAACGCATAAAGGGACGCTTTTCCATTGCTTATGGTCCTGTTCAAAAGTACAAGAATTTTGGAGGGAGGTTGTTGAGACACTCTCAAATACATCAGGGACGACTCTTCCTATGTGCCCAAGAATGTGCGTTTTGGGACTCATACCAAAGGACATTGATCTCAACAGAGCTAACAGAAAGATGGTTAACCTAAGCCTACTACAAGCCAGACGGACTATTGCAAAATGTTGGAAATCTTTACAGGGGCTGACTACCAAAGGCTGGCTAGAGGACATTGTACAAGTTATAGCCATGGAAAAAATAACATATTCACTGAAAGGAAAATATGCACAGTTTGAAGAAATGTGGACTTCCTTCTTGGACTTTGTTATGGGCCCTCAATTTCTTAGGGCTATAAAGTGACCATACAGACATTACGCCTGTAAAATCGATGGGCAACCCACTGTCTAAATACCTCTTGCCAATGTACCAATGAATGTGCCATCTGGTTTTGAGTGTGCCATTGTATATAATTTATTTTATTTGTATTATTATTATTTTTTTGTTTGTTAGATAGCTTGTTTCTTATGTTTACTGTATTTGTAACTTGTTCTTCCCTGAAAGGAAAAAAAAAAGAAAAGAAAAATCCAATAAACACATTTAGAAAAAAAACAAAAAAAACAATGCTTGCCACAGGAGAAACAGCTTACGTTTTTTTTTATAGTAACTGACCGCACTAATTCTCAACACTGAGAATAGTGGCACCTGAGGCACATTTGACTGGCTATCGCGACCAATCACTCACCTCGGTTTGAGGTTCGAGAGACAATCAGTAGTCGCGAAATCTTCTACTGTGTCCAATCGGATCTCACCCTGTCCATAATTGCGTCACACCCTAGGCCGGTTTAGCCAATCGGCACAGGTCCATCTCCAATTACGTCACACGGCACTGAGCCATAGCAACGGCGTTTACAACCCCAGAGACCTCCGAAGATGTGAAGTGACAGAAAGTCGCGTCAGTTAGTATCGTCTTTGCGAGTCATTGCAGAATACACAATTTCCAGCGGTTTGCAGTACCGTACAACGAAATACATACATAGCTAGTTAAAAAAGAATCTGGTTGACATTTCAATACATGTTATCATTCATTAGGTAAATGACAAGTAATATCACACATTTTAGAGTTTGTCATGTAGCTAGATTTCCTCAGGTACCGTATCTAGAGTAAGTACTGTAGACTGCATTAATTAGCTACAGTAGTAGCTGGCATTTACTTATTAAAGGAATTACTAGTGGGCTACTGTAGCAACAGATGTTATTCGGACTAGCAACCGCAATATTTATCCTGCTATATATTATCGATATCACTGGGGTCCAAATAAAATTAAAAAACAAACTTTTTAATTTGTGGTAATAAAGAATGAAAATAAAGAACATTTATTGAAAAATATTACTTTATAAATATTATCTGTTAAGTAACTAGCTGTAACAATAAATACATGTTATTTTATTAGTGTGAAACATTGCTCCTTTTACCTTTAAATGTCGAGTTTAAAAAGCCACAAAGGTATGGGGGATGGGGAATGGATGTCCTGTTTGAAGAAGTTTGCCAGCTCTGGGGTTTGGCCTGCTAATGCA
Source organism: Hypomesus transpacificus (assembly GCF_021917145.1). Taxonomy (NCBI): domain Eukaryota; kingdom Metazoa; phylum Chordata; class Actinopteri; order Osmeriformes; family Osmeridae; genus Hypomesus; species Hypomesus transpacificus. The sequence continues at coordinate 5,551,712 of NC_061081.1, read as the reverse complement.
GGCGACAGGCCATCCCCAAGACAGAAGAGGTGGTACAACCTCTTTCAAAAGGTATGTAAAATGACCAAACATCACTGAAAAACATTTATGTATTCTGATGGCCTATGAAAGATGATGAATTGCCAGAAATACCAGTCACAGTATGGGACCTTAATAAGGATAATGAACAGCAACTTCAGTGTCATGTTTAGTCACCAATAAAAGATTATGTCAAAACGTTCCATTTCTATTGGATTGTTTTCTGTAAAAAATATGTTTTAATTGTTTTAAATGCTGTTTGGTGGGACACAGCAGTGTACTTGTGGCTTTCACAACTCAAAGGTAATGTGCATGAGACTTTTTGACACCAAAACACTAAAATAATCACTTTGTGATGTGCTCAGTCATGGGATGTCTGACATGGATCTCTCTGTCCCTAATCCGGCCAACCACTGGACAAACGGAGGCACAGACTTCTACCTATGCCCCTCCTCCACTGGGAATGGCCTCTGCCTCTGTCTCGGCCGCTGTCCCAGTACCTGCACGGCCCACACTGAATTTGTCCATGGTTACTATTTCCATATTATTATTGTCATACAAGCCATAAATTATGGACAACCACTGATTACACATGATGATGGCAAAATGGAAGCGCATTGCAGGTTTACAATGTATTCCTTTGATAAATGCTCTAATTGTCACCACAGTTTTCTAAACCACGATTTGGAAGCTCACATGGCGCTGCTGCAAAGCCCAATGTGAATGTGGTTAGGAAAGCGAAGGTAAATATGATTATATGTAAATATATATTTATAGGTTAACATGAGCAAACCTAACCTTAAGAGCTTGATTTGATTCCATCGAGCTCTACTTTTTACAAATGCTTCCCCCCCCCCTTCTCCCAGCCTCTGTCCAGTCCTCCCACCATATCAGGAGACACCCAGGCCAATGCCAGCTCATCTATTGCCTCTGTGAGGCCCAGCACAGCTTCAAGCCTCAGCACTGTTGTCTCCGAGGCCAGCACCGGTCCTGCAATTGCTGCTGTAAGTGTTGTGTTCTTTGAACTGTTTTTTGTTTTATAAGATGAGGATGTTCTCATATGATTGGGGTACTCTGTTTGTTTTTGTAAATGCTGCATATTTGTTTGTCTGGCAAGCTGTGTTTGAACTTTAAGCTCTGGTATCAGCCACCAGGCTCTGCCCTGATATACCATCAGGCTCCAACACCGGACCGCTTTTTTGCCCACAGGCTCTTGGTATGGATACCCTATCACTTGTGGAAAGTGAGGGTATTCTGCCAAACCTGTGGGAAGCAGCTGACGGGGTATGGTGTGCACAATAGGGTGCGGAAGGTCCTGGACGTGGACCGCTACTACCTGATGGTGACGGAGACACTAAGGTGCACTGTGTGTTGCCTGACCCATCTGGCAACCAGTCAGGCTGTCCTGGACCAGCTGGACCTGCCTCACAGGAGGAAGTTCAGGATGATCCTGACACGCTTGTGAGTTGAAGTCTACAATCATTATCTGATAATACCTGCTGCAGGTCCAAACATGATTGAACAAGTTCTTGAAACAAATCTCTCTTTTCTTCAAAGATATGCTTGCGACATACGGTTGATCCACATGTTGTGGGAACAGACCCTTGGCAACAGCCGGGCGTGCTTGGTGAACCAGCTGCGGGAGAACCCTGGGGAATAGTGGTTGGACCTCCTGGCCGACTACTTGGCCTTGTGCGGTCTTTGTTGCCAAGCCCAGCTTCTTCCCAGTGACCTGCCAGGAGCCTCCACAGCCAGTCGATGTCCCAACCAGCCGGTGGGTGCTGTCAGTGTATGGAAGGGACATCATCAGACGGATGGACCATATAAAGACGTCCATCACGTCAACCTTTGGGTCCATTTTAAAGATTGACTCCACCAAGAATGTAATACGAAACACAATGAAAACATGAATCCTCACTGACTTGTATTCTTGGAAGCATGCATACACACACACCCATGCCTTTGATTAAGACTGCAGTAATAAATACACTTCTGTGTTTAGTTTACAGACTTTCTTTTGAAAGCTGTCATTAAGTTTTTTGTTGTAATTTCAGATGACGACATGGCATGGCATTCTGGGTGACCTCGGTGGTGAATGAGATTGGCCAGGTCCTCGTCAGTGTCCTGACTGCCCAGGGGGGACAGGGGCTGGACCTGATGGTCTCAGGTTTCATTGGGAGGTACACCCAGGCAGGTGCAGCTCCCCGGTCCTGCTCTATGTGGACTGTGGCTGCTGCTCGGAGGAGGGGAGGAAACTAAGTTTTTGGCCAGGTTTTGTGGGTAGCCAGACCTAAAGATAAGGCTGGACATATGGGGCCGGTTGCACAAAACACCTTAAGTCTTTTCCTTAATTATGACACTTAAGGGTACATTTCTCCTTAACAGGGGCGTGGCCACGTGGGGGCCAGGGCCCCCCCTGGCCAGAGAATGGCCACCCTGCCGGCCCCCCCCAACCTCACGGCAAAATAATAATAAATACAAAAAAGAAACACCCTCCTGAACAGAAACAGAATAAAACTTAAATAAATGCATTAGTATTTTTTTATCAAGTCGTCTTATATTGTCATTTGTCACTTTTGTCACGCTACAACATAGACTTATATATTAGTAGACACGGCTACTTTTGTCTTACAAGATGGCGTCCCCATTCATTTCTATGAAAAGTGCTCAGTTGCAGCGCAGTAAGGCAAGCGAAAGTTGTAACAACATAACGACCATAACAATATTGTGATCAGACAATATTGATAACCACATCTTCCTCATCTACCTCATGTTCGTCTTTTTAATATCGCCAGATATTATAACAAATTATATTAGGCTATAATTACGTTTGTCATGCCATGAGCATAATAACAATCATTACAAAATGGTTAAATCTGCTTTAAAATAACGGAAATAAACGCTACAAACAACCGTCGTGTGTGTGCAACCATTTGTAAAACTTGCTACAATAAAGCAGGCAACTGTAGATTATTAAGCCCTTTCTCCTTGTTCTCATTCTGCTGAGGTAGGCTAAATCAGCGATTTGCTTATGTTCCCTTTTGTGCTCGTCCCCTGTTCGTATTGGCGAGCACGTTTCCAGGCGACTTTTTTTTGACGAAGCACATAATTGGGTTTCTAGTTTACCCATTTGGAATTGGTTTCAAATTGAGCAAAATTCAAAATTTGAATAATTTTTCGTTTTAGAAAAATTATTCAATGAAAAAGCTAGTAGTATGAGCCAGATTTGAGAATGCAATACCACCTACATCCACCGGGGCTGTTGCCTCGCGGCAGCCCCCATCAACTGCGCAACACACAAACCAACGTGCCTACATTCTTACAGCGCAGTAGCAGCTAACCACTGGAACTAACAGGTGAGTAAGTTGGTGATACTTGAAAGGATCATTGAAATGATAAGATCATAAAGTTATCTTCACACTCAATTTAATGTGTAAGAATGTGTCGACATTGAGGATTTGTGAGTGAGTTGAGTTAGGCTGCTGTTATTTTTGCAAACGTGTAAGATTATCTCTGGCTAGCGAGCTAGCGCTAGCTAGTTATCTTCAATCCATTCCCAGCTGTCACTAGTTATAGATAACACACTGTCGCTAGTTTACACTCGAAATTGAAATAAAAGCATGAGAATAGAAGGCAGCATATTTAAACTTAAAACTTAAATGTGTCCAGAACAGAACGGCACGGACTGGCCACAGCCAGTACAAGGGGACTGTTTACTGCCCCTCAGCAGAGACTCTTTCCAGAGAGTATTGGCTGGAGGAGCAAAAGAAATGTTAATTATTTGGGCCTTTGTATATAGTTTTCATTGTTTAGATATAGGAAATGCTTATATTTTTCATGTTTATATAGTTTTCATTGTGTAAATATTGTAATTAAGCATATCATTGTCCTGTATATATAGTTTTAATTTGTTGTTGTTGTTCATTTTTCTATTTTTGCACTTGTTGATAAATGTTTCTATTTATCAACTATTTGTTGGTCAGTCCGTCTTTATTTCCCAATCACTACTCTTTGTAACCAAATATGGCAAGTCTACAAGAGTATTCGAGCAGCAAAAAGTGATTTACTTTGACTGGACCGCTTGCTTGCGCACATTGGGCCTCATTCTCGAACGCAGTTAAAAAGAATTTAAGAAGGAATTTCTTCTGAATTGGATTTAGGAAAGAATTTGGCATTCATGAAAGTTTTCTCATCTGGGATTTGTTCTGAATCAGAAAACTTTCCAAACTCGAAATAGCAGTCGTAAATCGGCCAGTTGTCTCAAATGCGATTCCTTAAACAACCACAAGGATCAAAGGAATCGCATGAAAACTCTCCGTGTTTGAGGTGTTGATGAAGTTATGAAAAATTGTTGGTGATTGCGTTCATATCAACTCTACAGACTATGGCAAGCCGTTTTATCATTTAACCAATGAATTAATGATAACAAGAATTCGAATTTTGGATATCAAGAATTTGAATTTTGGATATCAAGAATTCAACTTTTGGATATCAAGAATTCGAATTCTTGATATACAATTAATTGGTTATATCATAAAACGGCTTGTCATATTTACTATAAAAGCTTAGAATTGTATTTTTGATATCAAGAATTTGAATTTGGGATATCAAGAATTAATTGGTTAAATGATAAAATGGCTTGCCATAACAGACATCCTCGGATTTAAATAATTATAATAATTAACCTTGCTTAGTGTGCAAACTGTTGGATCCAATTCAATTCCACTGCTCATCTTACTGGTATTATCATGGTGTTGCACCAATGCACCTGTGCACCAGTTGCTTTTGCTTGGACATAACTTGCTTTCCTAATTGTGTTGATTCTGACTGCACACATCACTGCTGTTGCGTGCCCTTATAAGGAGCTGTCGGGCGTGTATGTATGCAAATTCAGGACCACGAGGACGCACTTTCAACTTAAGAAATCTTTTTCCGGGGAGCACAGCTCAGAAAACTTCTGCTGCGTAGGAACACATTTTCAAGCGTTCATGAATTTGGCGGATGTCTTTTTCTTACGTTGTTTTTGAGAAGCCCTTAAGAAACTTCAGAAAATGTGGGAGAATGAGGCCCACTGTTTTAAAATATTTAATATATGGATCATGCAAGTGTTGATATGGTAAGTGCAGGAACAAAAAAAAGGGTAGGCCGAGGCAGAGCTTCAGATTACATTTACATTTATTCATTTAGCAGACGCTTTTATCCAAAGCGATTTCCAAGAGAGAGCTTTACAAAGTGCATAGGTCACTGATAATAACAACAAGATAGCTCCAAAGCATTGCGGGTAGCCAAAACAAGAAGCACACATTGTTAACAACCAAAAAATAAGTCAAAGCCAAAGGGAAGAACCATAAGAGCATGTAGATAAGCAAGTTACAATTAAACAATGAATCTGCAATGAAGTGCAAGTTTACCTGTAGAAAAAGCAAGCAACAGTAAAAATTCAAATAAGATTAACTAAAATAGAATATTTCGCAGAGAATACAACAGTTTAAATCAGTTAAAAAAAAACAATCACTAACCAACAAGAGCAACAAGTCTCTAAGCAAGAGTCATTGTGATGCTTGAGGAAACTAGCATTGGGTTCAGCGAATCATTCCTAAGTACCGTTGTACTCCCGGAACAAGTGCGTCTTGAGCCTTCTCTTGAAGGTGGAGAGACAGTCTGTGCCTCTGATGGAGGTGGGGAGTTGATTCCACCACTGGGGGGCCAGGCAGGAGAAGAGCTTGTGTTGGGACCGGGCGGTCTTCAGCGGTGGGACCACCAGGCGGTTGTCTGAAGAAGACCGTAGGTGGCGGGTGGGGGTGTCAGGCTGTAGGAGAGACTTGATGTAGTCGGGTGCAGTCCCGTTCACTGCTCGGAAGGTCAGTACCAGGGTCTTGAATCTGATGCGGGCTGTGATGGGTAGCCAGTGGAGGGAAATGAAGAGCGGAGTAACGTGGGAGCGTTTTCTGACGTGTCTTCTGAAATGTGTTCTTACGGACTTCGGAAGTTTAACGTAAGAAATGAAACATATGGGATGTAATTTCTTTGTAATCAACCAAAAAAAATGCTAAGTCTATGGGTATTTTTCCACGTAGGCCAATGATTGATCGATACGTGGGATGCATTGAGTGGACAACGCGCCGTGTTTTGAGTGGGCCGGTGCTTAGAGACAAGTTAGGTGTATTTGAGGTAGAGGGAAAGGTGCCGGAGGTAAGAGAGGAGTTTAGGACATGGAGAGAAAAAGTCATGATGGAGGAGGGAGAGATGGTTTGAAAGAGAGCTGAGGGGATAGGATCAAGGGGACAGGAGGTGGGGCGATGAGAGAGAATGAGGTCAGAGATCTCTGCCACGGACAGGGGAGAGAAAAAGTTTAGACATTTAGTTGGGTCAGTCGTGGAAGGTGAGAGGGTAGGAAAGGTGGGTTTAGGGAACCGACTGCTACTGTCGGCGACTTTTTTCTCAAAGAAGGAGGAGAAGTCGTCTGCTGTCAGGGTGGAGGGAGGGGGTGGGGGAGGTGGGTTAGGAAGGGTAGAGAAGATAGAAAAAAGCTTGTGGGGGTTTGAAGCAGAGTTAATGTCATTCAGAAAGTAGAGGGCTTTAGCACCAGTGATGTGAGAAGAGAAAGATTAAAGGAAGGAGTGATACTTATCAAGGTCCAGACCGTCTTTGGACTTGCGCCATCTCCTCTCTGCTGCCCGAAGGGTGGACAATTCTTCACGAATAACATCCGTAAGCCACGGGCAGGAGGGAGAAGATCGCGCAGGCCTGGTTGACAGGGGACAGAGAGAGTCAAGTGATGCAGTTAAAGTGGTTAACAAGGAGTCGTGTTAGTGGGGTGGGACGAGAACTCATGGGAGGGAGGATGTTACAATAGAGGAGAAATGGTAGGGAGATAGGGAGCGGAGGTTGCGGCGGAAAGTTACAAGGGGTGGGGAGGTAGGAGGGGTTGGAGGGAGAGAGACAGAGAATTGGATAAAGTAGTGATCAGAAGTGTGCAGTGGGGTTACAGAGGTTAAGTCAGTGATACAGTTACGTGTCAGGACGAGGTTTAGCTGTTTGCCTGCCTTGTGGGTCGCCAGTGTGCTCAGCAGCGTCAGGTCAACGGAAGTCAGGAGAGACAAGAAGTCGACGGCCTGCGTTCCTTTGAGGTGGATGTTGAAGTCCCCAAGGACTATCAGGGGGGTTCCATCATCCTGGAGGACGCTGAGGAGCATGTCCAGCTCCTCCTCAAAGTCGGCTAGTGGTCCTGGTGGGCGATAAAGAACAATTAAGCATGCTTTGATAGGATCAGTTAGCATAACATAATGATGTTCAAATTTGGCAGTAACAGGGAGTGGTGTGGATGTGTATTTCGTATGTGGGGATAGAAGCAACCCTGTCCCACCACCCCGCCCGGTTGAGTGGGGTGAGTGAGTGAAGGAGTGGTTGACAGAGAGAGCAGCTGGAGTTGCAGTGTTCTTTGGGCGGATCCATGTCTCAGTCAACGCAAGGGCATGAAGAGAAGCATGAGATGCAAACGCCGGGATGAAGTCTGCCTTGTTCACAGCAGACTGGCAGTTCCAGAGCCCTAAAGAAAGAGAGAGGGCAGCTGGAGAAGATCTGGATAGGTAGTGAAGGTTAGAAGTAGACCGTATATACTTTGTGACATATCTACGTCTACGGGTAGTGTAATGAACAGGAATGCTAAGGAAACATATGCTAGCTATGAAAATGTTCTAGGTAGGATATAATATAAATATTAATATGTTGATACTTATCAGAAGAGGTGATCCGGCCCCGTCGGTCTTCCTCGGTGGACTCCCACAGGTAGATTCCCTGTCTTTGTTCGACTGAGTCTTTGTGCACCGAGGCTGCCAGGCGAGGCTGCCTCTAGAGTGCCAGCCGCCTTAAATATGCAAGGCGCAGCTGACAATGACCCTAATTATTATGTAAACAAAGGCCAGGGTCTCACGCAGCGGCAAGTACCCTGAAACTCGATCTCTAGCTAGCTACTCTCTCAGCTCTAACCAGACACAAGATTTAGCAAGAACACAACACAATACTACAAATTAAAGTCACTTACTTAGTCAGGAGACAGTCATGATGCACATTCAGTAAAACACTATTCGCTCAGATTTAACGTTCCGTTGTACAGTTTAGACTGTGACTATGGAGTTTAGGTTAGAAGTCACTAGTCAGATAGTTTCACCTATTGAAAGACTTTTGATTTACAGTTTTTCTCCATTGCTTTGGCTCAATTCTTGAAACAGAAATTACATTCTCAAAGCTCCACGTGCATTTAGCAAAATAGCCTATATGGTTCAGCACAACTACATAGATCACCTTCAAAAGGTCATATCTCACCCAAAACAGTTAACTCATGCTTCAAAACCAAATCATTTTCTCACATAAATAGTCATTGCCCCCAAAATGAAAAGTTCCTTCTCGATTGCTTTGGCTCATCTCTCGAGAAAAAAAGAGAACATTCTCAAACCTATAAATACATTTGCCAAAATAACCCAGATGGTTCAGCAAAACACCATGGAACACCTTCAAAGGGTCATCTCTTTCCTAAAACAGACAACTTATCAGTCAAAACTGAATCCTTTTCTCATACAAATAGTCAGTGCCCCCAAAATTAAAAGTCCCTTGGGCATTGTGTAAACACTGCAGGTCAAAATGTTTAGATGTTTTGTCAGTATGGCAGTGAACCTTAGAAATATCCCTTATGTGCACTGTGCTACAGTTACTGTAGTAGATGTTTTCTTTCCAGAATACAATGTGTCTCAATCTACATTTACAGTTATTAATTTAGCAGATGCTTTTATCCAAAGCGACTTCCAAGAGAGCTTTACAAGAGTGCAGAGGTCACTGATCATAACAATGCGATAGCCCCAAACATTTCGGGTAGCCAAAACATGAAGCATACATTGTGAAAAACCCAAATACAGTAAGTGCCAAAGAGATGAACCATAAGAGCATGTAGCCATACAAGTTACAACTAAACAACATGAACCTCAAAAGTGCAATAGTGTACCTGTAGAAAAGCAAGCAACAATACTGTAATGTATGCTTCATGTTTTGGCTAACCACAATGTTATCTCGTTGTTTAGGATCATTGACCTATGCACTTTTGTAAAGCTGTCTCTTGGAAGTCGCTTTGGATAAAAGCTAAATGAATACATGTAAAATGTAAATGTGTATCAAACAGAAAAAAGATTACAGTAATTCAAAAGTAGCCTACAAGGTGACACATCACATATTGCACTTACACTGCCATGGAAATTGTTACTGTAATTGCCATACATCATAGTGACTGTAACAGGAAATGAGTACAGCACAAAATACTGTCATACAATAAGCACATCAAAATTAACATTATGTATAACCTACACTAGTAGTATGAGTAACCACAGTAAGTTTCAGGCAAGTGACACTTTCCTAGTCAGAATTAGCAGGGGGTGCATTACAGTAAACCTGGCATGAAATGCACCTCCTCTATTGTCTGTTTTGTATATCCCAGCATCAAATGATTCCTATTGTACACTGAAGGGACTAGTATGAGTAACCACGGTACTTTTGAGGCGTGTGACCCCTTCCTAGTCAGAGTTGCAGAGGGTGCATTACATGGCAAGAAGGAAACACATACAGTAAGAAAGTAAAGCAAAGCTGGAGTTTCACTAGTTGTCGTCCTCACTCTCCTGCTCATCCTCGACAAATGTAAGAAAGTGAGGCCCTACCAAACCCCTCTCATGTAGAGGGATAAGATCGGAGTGCAGGCGGTCCAAGGACACCAGGAGCGTCTGGGTATTGTATGGGCCAAGACCGGGAATGTGGGTGACTACACCATTCTCTGAAGTGGCAGCACAAACAGTGATGTTTCCCCTGAGCTGGCCTTGGACAAGCTCTATATATTTGATGGAAGCATTTATACTGCTGCATAGCTCCTGCCAGCTAACTAAACTTGCTGTGTGATTGGTGATCGGATGTGTCCCCTTGTTTAGTAAAGTTCTAGTTGCACCTGACAATGACTGTAAGCAGATGATCCAAGAGATCCATATTACAGTATATACCATTATGTTTTCATGGTATTATGTGCCTGAAAGATTTTGACAGTGGAGTGAACTATTGTGCAGGTGATGATGTACACAAGGAAATTATGCCAATATGTTTTGCAGAGAACAACCACTTGACTGAGAAACAACAGTCAGTTTAGACCAGCAAGATATTTTCAATTGATAGTTGGCCTAATTGAAGGCAATTATACCTAACCATTTCAAAGATGTGCGAAATCATTTGAAATGTGTGCAAACTGTAGGCAATAGCACTTGTCATTTACAAGGATGTGCTAATACAATTGCAATTTGATTAAAGGAATGAACAATTCCAATCTGTTGTGAACAAGTGCCCAGCGGTTTGGATGTTTGCACGTGTTGTTTTGAGAAGGTCATTTCTGTTCCGTGAAATGAGCCAAACCAATGGAGAAAAACTGTAAGTAAGGGTAGTGCCGAATATGTGCCGCCGTTTGACTTCCTGTAAACAGCTGTGCCTGTACTGTAGTAGGGAGGACAGACCAAAAATTTCCTATCAGTTTTGCTCCGTTTTTCTTTCAATTCCGTAAGTAACCTAACGTAACTTAAACTTATCCGAAGTCAGATTTCAGTTATCTCTATTAGTTTTCTCACAAATCCCGTTTATAGGCGTGATTTTAGGTAATTTTTTGAAACGTTCCACCGCTTTAAGCCTTGAGTTTTGTGGCACCGAGAAGCTGTCAAGCTCCCTTTAAGAACGCCATTGTTCTACGTCACAGAGCTCTGCTTCTAGCCAGGGCGGGAAATATGACTTACATTTGTCATTTAGCAGATGCTCTTATCAGATTCTCTGCTCTTATCCAGACTTACATTCTTTGTACATTGCGAGCTAATGCGGTGTCCAGTACTTCGCTACAAATAATTATGTTAAATCGAGACCACAAATATGCAAATGTTTGTCCCGTTTAGCATTACTGCTGTAATGTAAATTTTTGGCCACTTGGGGGTGTATTTAACGTTGAACAGGGTGTTTGTGTGTCCTTGTTGTGACATTGCCCATTATTTTCAAATACCTTGATTTGAACACGTCTGTTTGTTTATGATGGATAAAAAGTATACACTAATCGTATTATAAATAATATACTTTATTTATAGGGATATGAAACTTATGGTCCAAAGTTTAGTCATTGCCTGTGAAAAAAACTACAGGTTGATAGCTCTCAGAGGACAATTGGGCACCTCTGCATCCATGGTAAAGGTTCAGGGGAGCAACTTTTATCTATTACTTCTTCTATACTAGCTATGACAGTTTGGCTTAACAGGGAGTCACCCCATTACAGGGCCCCCTGTCTCATATCACCAAACTGTACTACTTACATTTACATTTATTCATTTAGCAGACGCTTTTATCCAAAGCGACTTCCAAGAAAGGTAAGGGGTTTTTTGGCACTCCGCTTCGCGTCGTGCCTAACAACTCCCCTTACCTGTTCTAAAATCAGCGTAAACCACGGCCTCTTGGGGCTTATTGCTTAATTAACTAAAATAGAATACAACAGTTTAAATCAGCTACTACTTCTAATCCTACCTGTATCTACTTTTATAGACATAGTCCGTTTTAATATTGCAAAGCTAAGTCTGTCTTTGTCCGCACAGGCCCACTTGATCAGACAACCCAATGCTAAAACCAAACAAATACTACTACTACTTACCCAATGCAGCTATCAGATATTATGGCAGACCATTTGGCTTAACAGGGAGTCACCCCCTACTGGGGCCCCCTGTCTCATATCACAAAATGGTCCATCATGAATATCCTCAAGCTACCACAAAGCCTGAATATTACAAACCAATAGCTAAATGACACACTGCAAAGCTAAGTCTGTCAGTGCCGCACAGGCCCACTTGATCAGACAACCCAATGCTAAAACCAAACAAATGAGTATTTACCCAATACAGTCTGAATATTACATACCAATTGCAAGACTACAAACCGATTTATAAATCCTTTCACAGATGTCCGAGCTGAGGCGAGAACTTCAGCTTTTCTATCTGGATCTAACCCTGACAGCCATTCCCAGGACCTATTCTGCTTAAACATGACCATACCCTCTAATGCTATTTTACTTGCCCTGAACTTTGATCTAATCAAATATCCCAAAATCCCTCTCGCATGAAACATTTGTTTTGGGCACTGATCTGAGGACATGATACTGATCTTCAGACACATCATCATACCGTCCATGTTCCAAGTGGTCCGCTACCAACCTACAGCAAACTTTCACTAAACTAGCAGATACAAGTTCTAGAACTTGTTGAGTCATCATAGCATCAAACTCTTCTGATGTTGACTCCAACAACCTATCTAAGATGGGTCCTCTGTGGATGTCTTCATCCTCAAACAGAGTGACCTCACCCTTCATAAACTGCCTGCTGTCTGCCTGCCACTCTCTAAGCTTTATAACAAGCGTTCTATACCTATCATTCATTGCTAATACATGTTCAGTAGGCGTTCAGAACGCAGGGTTGGACCAAGTGTTGATTATTAAACAGAGTCAGGGTACAGGACAGACTACACAACATAACGCTAGACCAAGTTAGCCGGTGACAATGCTAGATAATGGTTGTTGTTGCTTGCTTTCCAGTCAACTTCGAAAGATGCTCCCAGCCAGGCTGCAGAGACCATCGATACATCTATGGCAGAGACGAGCAGCAGTAGCCACGATGCTAGCCAAGAGGAAGCTAGTTTGAGCAAAGCTGACACTGAGAAAGCGCATGTTCTGCATTGCTCATTGCTCTGAGGATATTCTGCACTTTACCTTAACCACTTAACTGTGGCAGGAGGAGAAAGGTCCTTAAGTAAACTCAAAATCATAAAAATGACTTGCGCTCCACAATGAGCCAGGAGAGGCTCAATCACAATACTTGCCATTGTGTGTGAAATGGCTAAACAAATTGACTTCAAATACATTTAAAAGACTTTGCATCCAGAAAGACAAGGAAGATAGCTGTATAACAGGCAAAGATGAAGGCAGGTAAATTGCATTTTATACTAGAAAATGTGGTGTGAGTGTAGCAGATCTCAGTGTGTCAAATTGTTATTTTTATGTGTGTGTGTGTCTGGCGCGGTGCCACACAAGTTGTTAAGGCCTCAGTTATATTTATTAAACTTTATGTTTAAGTTTTATGTATAAAGATGTTTATATTTGTTTTTGAATTTGTTTTTCTATAATGTAGCTCCCATTACTGAGTAAGTCTCAGTAATGGGAGTTTACATAGTCATATGTAGAGAGAGAGAGCACACGTACATGCGTTAATATAAGTAGCCTAAAGACCTATTAGGGGGGGGCCCATTCACTGGACTTTTTCAGGGGCCCAGCCATTTCTATGGGCGGCCCTGCCAGTAGGCCTACAGTATTTGGTCATTTAAATTGGTAATTTTGTCCGGTAAAGTTACATCTTTCCTCTTGTGGGTTTTGCTTTTATCTTTTACCCTAAAACAAACATTTGGAATTGCAAGCTGTCAATATTCTGCTCTAATCTCTCTCTGTTTTGAGCTCTGCATTTACCTGCTCGAACAATTGCAAATTCCCTTTACATCGAACTTCAAGGTGATCTATGTGATTGTCTTTCCTCTTCATTTTTCTATGTATGTTACGTAGGCTACGTTGACCAGACTTTTCTTTCTTTCTCAGTCTGGTATATTTAAAGCCACATATATTTACGTTCCTTAGTTGATTTATCTACTTCTACTATTTGGTACTCTATATTAGTGGCGTTAACAATGCTAACGTGTTCCTGTAAACCAATTACTAAATCATTAGCTTCTCTAACATCAAAAATTTCATTTTGACTTGTCTCATTGGCATCATGAGACGCTTGGGCGGAGTTTCTACAACTTCACGCCCATATTATGGAGGCAGTAGCTCAAACACCACACCGAGACACGATTCTTTATCACTAACTCTGACTAAATTATCAAATCGTTTCATAAGTTTACTTACAACAGTATGTACTCTGTTCCATATTTTATCATCAAAGTCATGTTTGTGGAGTTTAAAGTTATTTTTAATTATATTAAACGTTACAAGGTGCGCTGGCATTTGAAATACTAATTTGTGACTACGCGTGATAATGTCGATCATGATCCCATTTGTTAAGGTTTCTAATGGTAATTTACCACAAACCCTAAGTCTATTTGGATCTAAAATGATACCTAAACTTTTGCAAGTGGCTATGTGTTGCTCCCCCTCACCTATGAATGCAATTTCAGTAGTTCTTGTTTTTTTATCTGCCATAGAATTTCTTTTTTTGCAAAATTGATTGCCAGAAAGAAAGAATATTCGCGCTTTTTTTTTTAAGTTTTGCCTTTCCTGACAGACAAAAAAGGTTATGATTGGTTCCGATTTGTGCTACGTGACAAGAACATTTGCATATCACTACCATGAATCATTTCGGTAGAAACATTTATTTAAAAGTCACCAAGAGAGTGGGTTTTCTATTACCAACCATTGTTTTTTGTTCTGCACACTGTAAAGATACATGTAAAGTGTCAAAAATATTTATCTTTTAAACCAGTAACCATGACCGATACTTGCATCCACATACGGGTATATATAATAAGGCTAGTAGCACAAATATGATGTCAATCAGTTGATGTGAGCATTGGAAGCAGCCCAGCATGAGTCAAGCGCGGGAGTTACAGAGGCTCAAAACGTCTGATGTCACAGGTTTCTGAAAGACTCATTCAAGGAGCCAAAACACAAAATGTATGTCTTTCGATTTTCTTTAAAATTTGACTGATGACGTCTTTATACGTAACCTTGCTTTCCAGGAAGTATCAGGGTGGTGCCGACATGCGGGAAAAAGTTACAAGGGAAAAACCAACCTTTTTCTCAATAGAACGTTCAGATTTCAATGCATTCCTATGGGATTTTCAGCAACATGTCTTCAACTTGATTTTTCTCACAATGTATATGTTTTAAAATTGACTAAATATACCTTATTTTGAAGAAAACAACCTACTCTTTCATTTAAGATATGTCTCCCGGTGGTGCCGACCTTCTATGAAAGGTAGCCAAAGCAGCAAAAACTATAAACATTATTTTCACACACTTCCTCAATATGTATTGCAACCAACATTTGATAGCATTAAGGGGTAAGTGTCTACATGTTAACTGGCATGTTTGTTTTTAATATCTCGATAGTAGTCGCTAGTTATATAGCTAAGAAAAGGACGTGGACCTTAAAATTCCGGTGCCAGATTTCTCAGTGGCGTTCTTAGCTACATTCAGGCTAACTTAGCATTCGATTTAATGCGTTTGCTACCGGCGTTCCACAGTATTTGACAGTTGGTTAGCCTAGGCCAAAAATGCCGTTCTATTGTCCTCCCTAACTGTAGAGATGTTTTTGTTAGCTAGCTACTAGACTAGGCTTCAGCGTTGCAGTGAGCTACACTGGTTTGAAACCACATGTAATGATAATTTCAACCACAAATTGTTTACTTGTAATCTTATGTTATAATAAAAATGTATTTGTGAGTAATGTTTATTTTAACGATTGAAAACAGGTGCATCATAGACCGCTGTAGTATGTGTTCCCCGGGCAACAGAGGCTAATGTCATGATGCTAATTCTTCAGTGAAATACTCGTCCTTACGGAGGAGTCCTAATGAAACTAACGATAGGTTTCCTCCTTACGGAGTAATCCTAATAATAACTACAACATGCATTTCCTGCTGAAAATGTGTTGGAATGCTGAAATCTGAAATCATTTTTGATGGCTGAAAATACAGAAATGAGAAAATACCCGCAAGCTGAAAGCAATTAAAAAAATATATAATTCACACAAAAGAGAGAGTGTGGAAGCTGAACTGCATCATCTAACAAAGCTAAGTGCTTAAATATAATGCGCGAGAATACGTTTGAACGTTGTGAAGCAATCGAAGAAATAGTTGAATTTCAAGAGGCAGTGTGGAAGCTGAACTGCATCAACAAAGCTAAGAGCTTAAATAGCCTACAATGCGGGAAAATCTGAACTGAATTGTTAAACAGAAGAAGAACTAGTGTTTGAATAATCGCATAACTAATTACACATGTAAACGGAGTATTCGTATTATTGGCTTAAACCGACAATTGCTATCGGGTTTCTCATGGTCAAGTGAACGCACTCAGTGGCGTACTAGAACAAAACAGTTCCATTAGCATAGTAGTTAGTAAAAGAGATATTAGCAGCATCTGCAGAATCAGTAGTTGTAGTAGTGGCATAAGATATAGCATTATCAGTAGTGGTAGTAGTTGTGTTGTGGTGTTCTTAGTCTTTTAATGAGACCAGTTGACTGAATAGCTTGTCTTGTGTCTCCACTAATAGTGGGGCAGATAACATCATTTTTTGATGAAGAATCGTTCAAATGTGGATACAAGCGCCAAAATTGGCACAATTACTCTATGGGTACTGCTCTTCCAATAAAGAACGTTAGCCAACGCAAAAAAAGCTCATGTCGGCCACGGCGGCCATTTTGTTTCCCGCCATTATCGTATGCGTTTTCCATGATATCTCCTGAAAAAAACATCAGAGCACATATACGATGATGTCAACCCCTATGTTTTGATGGTCAAGGAATGCAATGATACCATAGACAACATCATTGAATGCTTTGTGGCATTCATGGCCGCCATTTTGCCTTCCTCCATAACAGAATTCTGTATTTTGCGTCATATCTCTTCAGCCAAACACAATAAATGGAAAGTGGTAATGTCTACCTCTATGTTTTGATGGTCAACGATTACAATGATACCATACACAACACCATAAACTCTATACATCTAAAGATAAGTCTAATTGTGAGGTATAATAGCACAGGAGTTTCAGAGTGGAAAATGTGTTGTGCACAAATCAGCCCGAGACTTCTCAGCAATTGCTATTGACCAAGCCCATGAACAGAATCAGAATCAGAAGTATTTTATTCGCCATGAATGTTTGCACAAACAAGGAATTTACTTTGGCAGGGAGGTGCATACATTTAACATATAGGAATAATGAAACTTAAATATGTGGACTAACTATACAAAAGGAGCAAAGTCTAGCTAATACTAAGGGGGGTCTAGCTAATACTAAGGGGAATAAAAAATAATATATAATATAAGTAACCTAATTTACAATCTAACCTAAAAATACAGATAGTGCAAACGATACAATAGTGCAAATTGAAATGTGCAGGGTGTCATTGTGCAGATTGTGATTTAAAGTCAGTATGAGTCCTTGGCCTTGTTAAAGAGGCCAACAGCGGATGGGAAGAAACTGTTCTTGTGGCGTGAGGTTTTGGACTTGATGGACCGCAGCCTTCTGCCGGAGGGGAGTAGCTGGAACAGGGAGTGTCCAGGGTGGGAGGTGTCGGCCACAATCTTCCTCGCTCGCCTAAGGGACCTCGAGGTGTGCAGATCCTCGAGGGAAGGTAGATTGCAGCCGATCACCTTCTCAGCAGTGCGGATGACACGCTGCAGTCTGCTCTTGTCCTTGGCAGTGGCAGCAGTGTACCAGATGGTGATAGAAGAAGTGAGGATGGACTCAATGATGGCTGTGTAGAAGTGCACCATCATTGTCTTTGGCAGGTTGAATTTCTTCAGCTGCCGTAGGAAGTACATCCTCTGTTGTGCTTTTTTGGTGAGGGAGCTGATGTTCAGTTCCCACTTGAGGTCCTGGGAGAGGATAGTGCCCAGGAAGCTGAAGGACTCCACAGTGTTGACTGGGGAGTCACTCAGGGTGATGGGGGTGAGTGGGGCTGTGTTCTTCCTGAAGTCCACAACCATCTCCACTGTCTTAAGAGCATTGAGCTCTAAGTTGTTCTGGCTACACCAGGTCACCAGGTTGTCAGCTTCCCACCTGTAGTCAGACTCGTCCCCGCCAGAGATGAGCCCAATGAGGGTGGTGTCATCCGCAAACTTCAAGAGTTTGACAGACGGATGACTCGAAGTGCAGCTGTTGGTGTACAGGGAGAAGAGCAGAGGAGAAGGACGCAGCCCTGAGGAGATCCGTTGCTGATGGACAGGGAGTCAGAGACTTGTGTTCCCAGCTTAACGCACTGCTTCCTGTCAGACAGGAAGTCTGTGATCCACCTGCAGGTGGAGTCGGGCACGTTCAGCTGGGAGAGCTTGTCCTGGAGCAGGGCGGGGATGATGGTGTTGAAGGCAGAGCTGAAGTCCACAAACAGGATCCTGGCGTAGGATGCTGGGGAGTCCAGATGCTGTAGGGTGAGGTGGAGGGCCATGTTAACGGCATCATCCACCGACCTGTTGGCTCTGTAGGCAAACTGCAGTGGGTCCAGGAAGGGGTCTGTGATGGATTTGTGGTGTGCCAGCACAAGGCGCTCAAAATACTTTATTACCACAGAGGTCAGGGCGACGGGTCTGTAGTCATTAAGTCCTGTTGGCCTTGGTTTTTTAGGCACAGGGATGATGGTGGAGGACTTGAGACAGGCTGGCACATGGCATGTCTCCAGGGAAGTGTTAAAGATGTTTGTAAACACAGGAGACAGCTGGTCAGCGCAGTGCTTGAGGGTGGCTGGAGAGACAGAGTCCGGCCCAGCTGCTTTGCGGGGGTTCTGCCTCTTGACAAGTTTGTTAACTTCACCCTCCTGAATGGAGAGAGTTGTCACAGTGGAGGGGGGGAGGGGGGAGGCCATAGGTATCACTGAAGATCCATCAGCACTGAGGAGGTGGATGGTAGCTGGACCTGAGGTCAGCCGCTTGGTTCTTTAATATGAAGCATTAGCCAGTGCCAGGGAGGGTGCAAAGCACACCAGTCACCGTGAACAGACAGAACATGCTCAGATATCATTCCTTGATAGAGTGAATAAGCTAACCAGTGTTGTCGAGGATCTGGGGAATCCTTTTGCTGAGGAGAGCCATGATCTGTTTTCACTTGACACCAAGGATATTGCCAACCCAAGTGTCGCTGTGTTAATTCATACCCACTTTGAGAGAGGTACAGCCTGTTTCAAAGAGTTCATGAAAGGGTTTGAGGAAAAAGAGCCCAGGCTTTATGAGCCTGTCAAGAAGAACTACACAAACTTCTTCCATCATGGCTCACCCTCAGTCAATTGCTCAAAAGAGAAAGTGCTGAAGGAGGACTGCCAGCTTTTCTCCAAGCTTTTTATCTCATGTCAGAGCAGAGAATGTGATCTCAAAGAGTTTTTTAAACATGAGAATCAGCCATTCCCTGCTGCCTTGAGTGATGGTGGGAGGCTGCACACTGTTCAAAAAGCTCAGTTGGCAGCCATACTTGAGTCTCTTATCAGAATCTATGATACCAAACCAGAAGTAGAAACCATTATCATTGGTGGCTCTGCACTCATCAACAGTTTGCCCCCACGGAGCTCAAAGACATTTGACGACTATGCATCATTTGAGTTTCTCCCAAAGGTACAGGCATACGCTGTGAAATACGAGAGAACAGACATAGTCTTTGACGTGTACCAGCAATCAAGTCTGAAAGCAGAGACCAGGTCTAAGAGAGGACATGGAGCCAGAAGGAAAGTGACCAGCAATGGCAAAATACCAACTAACTGGCGGAACTTTCTTAGAAATGATGACAATAAAACCGAGTTGTTCCACTTCCTTGCTGACAAGGTTACACAAACATTGACACCAAATGTGCTTATAGTGACCAAAGAGGAGCAGGCTGTCAGCAATCATTCCATCAACCTAGATGAAGTCAGTTCATGCCCTCTGTGACATGCTTGCGTGTAAAAAGGGCTATACAAATAAACCAGGATCTTTGTCCATGCCAAGCATGCAGTCAAAAATGGCAGCAAAAACATCATGGTCAAAGCCAGCGATACAGACATCCTTGTTATAGCAGTCAGTGCTTTGTCAGTTCTTCAAGCAGCAGGTCTAAAACAATTATGGATTGCTTTTGGTCAAGGAGTTAACATGAGGTGGATCCCTGTACATGACCTCTGTCAGTGTATAGGAAGAGAGAGGAGCAGAGGAATCCTTTTCTTCCATGCCTTTAAAGGCTGTGATGTTGTTTCAGCCTTCCGTGGCAAAGGGAAGAAGACTGCTTGGCAAACGTGGGCTGCATTTGATGAAGCCTCTGAAGTTTTCACTAAACTCAGCCAATATCATTGTTTTAGGTTTGTATACATAGTACCCATAGCAACAGAATCTCCGCAGTGGAATACATGGCTGGATGAAAGTGTGACCCCTACAGGGGTTAGTGAAAAGAAGAAAAATCAAGGTAAAACTGAGAGTATCTGTATTGGTCGTCATTTCCAAACAGCTCATATTTAACATGGACGTAAAAATAACGGGATACATTTAATTTAATATTGTGTATTTTGTGTATATTTAATGCTAACTCTAAAACTAATATTAGCAGGCTAACACGGCATGAGACTTTGGAGGGAAAGGGGGGACATGTCATTTCCACCACAGTCATTTCCACCACGGTGTTCATTGTGGTGGTAAAGACAGGTTGTGGTGGAAATGACAATGTTTGTGCTGAACAGCCAATTATTTGAAATTTAAAAAAAAAATTACGTTAAGATAGTAATGAAGTATTTTATTATTTATTACAATATTATTGGTAAATAAGAGAACAATAGATAATTAAGTTTGACATAATGTCTTGGCTCTTTCTTTAAGATGGCCAGCAATACCACAGCACAGAGGTCAAGATCATAAAGAGAAAGAATAAAATCAGATCCACTTAAATATGCAGAGTCCATCAAAAGGGACAGAGAAAGATACCTGAAGAAAAAGCAACAAGGTGTTGTTAAATCTGTGACAGAAATGCCAAAAAGAGAACAACAGAAAATGAGAAGACAGTGGCGAATTTCTCAACAAAACAGACGTAGGAAATTGAAAATAGTCTCAGCAGTGAATTGTTTTATGGCACATACAACACCACCACAATCACCTGACAACATGAATGTTAATGCGGAAGACACCCCTGAAACACCTCAGCTGTGTGAGCACCACAGAGAACTCCACAGGGGAAAAGAGGGAGAAAAAAGGTTGCGAAGGCAAGAGCAAAGGTGTACAGAGATCATAATGACATTAAAGAAAAGCTTGCGGATGCCCTCAGAAAAGTTGAAAAATACAAAAAAAGTAAGTGTTCGACTTAGGAAGAACCTGGGGACCCTAGAGTCACCTAAAATGAAAACAACAGATGCAGTAAGGAAGCAAACAGTTAAAGAAAACACTCCTATTCCAAAATACCATTATGTCAGAAATAAGAAAAGAATATCAGAATGTTGAGAATCGTAAAGCTCGGCAACTGATCTGAAACATAACTGAACCTCTGGTCCATATGCAAGTTTGACAGATACAGTATTTAGCAAATACAATGTCTATTTAGTCAGATTCAACTTATTATTCCACATGATTACATTTGACGTCAGCACAGGCATTTAGCATATACGTTTTCTATTTCAAAATATATTGCCTATTTTATCTGTTAATCTACATTATATTCAACTGGTTATATTAGATTATGATGACATAAAGGGTTTGCTCTAGTTTGTACTAGTTTGCCCTAGTTCGTACTAGTTTGCTTTAGTTCAAGCTCTCCCTCCCCACATTGCCGCAGTCTCCCGGTCTTGTAGATTCACCCTCTACAACATCCGGAAGATCAGGAGATACCTGTCTGATAGGGATGTGCATCTCCATCACTGAGGACGATGCAATACACATCTCGATGCACTGCCAACGATCCGATACATTAAAGATACATTAAAGCAACTACTAATACGATACGATTCACCCCTATTGCGATGCAGTGCGATTCGACACAATGCGATTCAATGAGATGCGATACAAAGGGAATATTATGCTATGCAATTTAATATGGTACATAATGATTTACATTTATGCTATGATTTATTTCTTTGTCAAACTGGAAATCATCAATTAACTAAACAAGTGAAAGTTTTATTTTACATATTAAACAAAGTCTCTGACAAAAGAAGATAAAATAACATCAGGCCTGGACCTTGCCTTAAACCAGTTCTTCTTTCCTGTTGTATGTGTTCTCTGGATGTGAAAATGGGTAAACTATTACTGGCAGTCACAAGCTGCTGTAAACACTGTCATTTAACATCACACACGATTGGACTCATACGTCATACTGTTCCTACTCATTCGTCCTACTTAAGATTTTTCTCAATGACTCCGCTATCTCTCGTCTTACTTTGTCGTACACAACAGGGATTTGTTTTGTCGGAGAATAGCTTCCTATTCTTGCTAAGGGTACCGGTGGAGCTAGCCACTGACTGTAGCCATAGCTGAATCCGAGGGGGAGGCAGACGTCTCCACACAAACACCATGTAGCCTCTTCAGGTGACAACCTAAATTAGCCGTGCTGCCTGTGTACTTTATAACAGTACGATATATCTTGCCAATGCATGGGTCTTGTCAAATTGCCTATCTTTCTTGTAAAATCCGTAGTGTTGCCAAACCTTGGATTTATTGCAATTTGTAGTAACGTGTAACCCTTCCTCCGCCATGATAACACTCGCCCAAACACGCCTCCAACTCGCGCGAAACTTTGTCGAGAGACTTCGCGAGAATCGGCCACTGACAGCAGTGGAGATAAATGCGTGCCCAAGAAACTATCTAAATATAAAATTATTGGTCACAAATCATTGGTCAAATTTCTAAATACTAAAGGTGTTCGCATACACATAATTCTATATAAATACATCGGATTATACCGATGCAAAGATGTTAGAAACGATGCATCGCGATTTCATTCCACATTGTATCCGGGCCATCGCATCGTGAGCTTTTATGCCGATGCACCGATGCGAATCGGTGAATCTTCCCATCCCTACTGTCTGAGCATTTCACCTAGCTGCTAGTCCAAGCACTGGTCCTCTCCAAGTTGGACTACTGCAACTCGCTGCTCGCTGGTCTCCCAGCATGTGCAACCCGCCCTCTTCAGAGGATTCAGAATGCAGCGGCCCGCCTGGTCTACAATCTACCCAGACGCTCTCATGTTACCCTGCTCCTCATCTCTCTCCACTAGCTACCCGTCAACGCCCGTATCAGATTCAAGACCCTGGTACTGACCTTCCGAGCAGTGAACAGGACTGCACCCGACTACATCAAGTCTCTCCTGCAACCTTACACCCCCACCCGTCACCTACGGTCTTCTTCAGACAACCGCCTGGTGGTCTCACCGCTCAAGACTCCCTGGTCCCAACAGAAGCTCTTCTCCTGCCTAGCCCCCCAATGGTGGAACCAGCTCCCCACCTCCATCAGGGACACTGACTGTCTCCCCACCTTCAAGAAAAGGCTCAAGAAGCACTTGTTCCGGGAGTACAACGGCACTTAAGAATGCTTGGCTGGACCTGATGTTAGTTTCCTCCAGGATCAAATTGACTCCTATTGAGTGATTTGTTGCTCTTGTAGGTTAGTTATAACGAAGTTAAGTGTTGTACTCGCTGTGAAATATTTTACTGTTAATTGTTCTTCTACAGGTACAGGTACAGTTCTGGTTCATGTTGTTTTAATTTGTAACTTGTATAACTGCATGCTCTTATGGGTCTTCCCTTTTGGCACTTGTTTAGTTTTTTCACAATGTATGCTTCATGTTTTGGCTGCTTGCAATGTTTGGGACTACCTCGTTGTTATGATCAGTGACCTATGCTCTTTTGTAAAGCTCTCTCTTGGAAGTTGCTTTGGATAAAAGCGTCTGCTAAATGCATAAATGTAAATATAGTTCAGAATATAGAAAGCAGTGAAGAAATGATTTGCAGATTTCTAACACAGATTAATTTTTTTTCATTTTTTGGATTGTTTTTCATTTGAAAATATTGGTTAGATGTTACTGATTTGCTCTGGTTCACCACAGAGCAGTAGAAAATGTGTTTTTAATTGGAAATTGCCTATCTATGTCATTTCCACCACACACTGTCTCTCTTCCGCCACACCATGTCATTTCCACCACAACACATATTTTAAAGTAAAACATCAAAAACATACAAACAAACCAACGATATTCAGTGCTGTTTATAATTGTGCAGTTATGGGTTAGATACGTATATACCCTTTGAGAAATACATGATTTTGAGCTATGATAAGTAAATTAAATGTTCCAGTGACCTAGTTTTAGGTGTACTTAGTGTAAACATTGTAAAATATTTAAATGTACATTTTTGAAAAACAAATAACTAATTTGAATCAAATATATTTATAACAGAAGACATTTAATTATTTTCTCTTAAAAACACATGTTTTGTTATGTGATGGAAATGACAGTTTTCTTGGGCTGTCAGATAAAAATGGCAAAAAATATATATTGTTCAATACAAATCATTGCAGCCAACTTAAGGGAAGGTTTGTAGACAGATTGAGAAACTAACTGATACTAAAAAACAGTTTCTAGAAATGTTTTCATTTTCTGAAACTGTCTAGCTCAAAGAGTACCATAGTTGAAGAATTACCCTTATATATCTATGGTGTGTACTGTGTTCGATGCCACAGCTAAACTTTATGCCAAAAGAAACATTCTAATTTCCGGCGCTAATGTCAAACTTATCTATATTTTGGGGGGCATATTTTTGTATCCACCACCTGGCTGTCTTCACAAGTCATATCCTCATAACATTGCCCTCTTTCTGTTTTTTGATTTAGAATTGACCAAACTATAAAATTACGAAAATACTACTATGACGCTTTCTACCATGGCTGTTGCCTAAGACTAGCCCTTAGACGCGTACGAACATACCGCTATGTCCAGTCCTGGCTGGTCCCTGAAGCGTACGGACATACCCGTATGTTTAGAATGCGTCTTTAGAACGTCCAGTTTTCTTTATTTCGTCACAATAGAGAGTTCAACATTAGCCTACCTGTATATTATGAACATAAGTCTCAATTTACTGTATATTTTGAGAAAGTTTACCTTTATTATCTATATGAAAACGGTCAGACAATTTAGTTTAGCTAATGTAAGCTAACAGCTAACCAAAAATAACTCACGCTTTACTCATGTCACCTAGTAAACCATGATATTATCCGTTTTCCTTGACTTGGCTATCACTTTCAACACATTTTACTATTGTATAACCAACCACAGATCTAAATAATATATATACATTCACAAATATGCATCTAAAACATCCGACAATCGTCTTGAGTTTCATCTCGTTTACATGCCGCCATCTTAGATTTGTTTGTGTTCCGGCAACAAAGATGAACTTTGATGACATCCTACTTGACCCCATACACCTCAGTATTTTCTTGTGAGAAGAGTAGGTTAATTCGTTGACCCTTTGACGACACCCACAATGCATTGAGTACTGATCAAAAAAAAATAATAGGGCAGCCCACATGATCGGTTATAGCCAAGTTAGCTTGTTGACAGCTACACTATGATCCTATATCCAGGGTTCATACACATTGTGACCAACGGATTTCCATGACTTTTCCATGCCTTTTCAATGACTTTAAACCAAATTTCCCTGACCTAACTTTTTGTGAAATCTTGGTGTATACGTTAAAAAGTTGTATTACACGGCTGTTCGTAATACTCTAGAATGCTCCATTCACTTAAATAGGGCTTCCCAACGTTCTGCGGTGAACAATTTTTTTACATTTGAACTTTGCTATGCATATTTGACCGCTGTCAAGGGAAGTGGCCTTTTTGCCTCGGATTCACATCTTTCGTAGCACTCCGCAAGCAGTCCGGTAACTTTTCAACCCCAGCGTACTCCGTTGCTTAGCGACGTCAGCTGATTTGAAGCCTAAAGAATGTTCAACGTCTATGAAGTTCAATGTCTAACTATTTTTCTGCTGATCAACACTACGAACGATAACAAATAAATTGTGAAAAGACACACTGTGTTAAGTAATTTTTTTGGCAAGTAGCCGTGTAATAAGCGGCATAATGTATAGAACGCCGGTCATAGTCGGGAACATTAGCCCCTTCAGCCCACATTACCTCCGCAGTTAGGACATTTTTTGTCACAGCATCGGTTATCGAGCCCTGCTGCTAGGCGTAGCAGTGGACCTCGCTGTGGTGAGAAAGCCGGTGATGGGTGCTGCTGTAGCTTTACTAGCAGCACCCATCACCGGGCTGCTGTAGCTTTGCTAGCAGCAGCGCTCTGATGTTTGCTACCTTTGGAATGGCTAGTTAATGCCGCCTCTCCCATGTTTGAAATGTCGAATGATTTTCCACCACACAACCGACATTTTGCTCGTCCCGGGTCTTTGTCTGTTTAATGTATCTTTCCATTTGCCAAGCATCATTAAAGCTACACTTTCCTGGCATTTTGAATTATCCCTCGCGCTTCTCTGAGTTACTGTTGCTATGGCCATCTAACTTTTCAGTTAGTATGAGAGCATATGCCTGCTTATATTTTGAACATATTTCTTTTACAACATTAAATATGATTAGAACAACTTTCCATGACTTTTCCAAAACTTTTGGTATTTAATTTTTTTCAAGTACTTTTCCAGGCCTGGAAATAACCATTTTAAAATTCCATGACTTTTCCATGTTTTCCATGACCGTACGAACCCTGTATATCATATCCGATCACTGTGGGATAAGTTATATGAAAATTTCCAATTCGGAACAGTAATGACAGCAATAAGTTATACCCCTGATTTGCCACAACCTATAAAAAACCCACACAAACACATTTCTTAATTTTTACCACAGCATCCTTGAATTAGTTTCAGGTACATGTCCAGGAAAGGGTACAATTATGTCACTCTCACGTTACATATCAAGGAATATCATTAGCACAAACATTGATCCATAAAACATATCACATCAAAATAATATAAAACATTGATGCTGTGTAGGGGTAAGGCTTAGGGCAAGGCTTCTGTCAATATTCCATCAAAGATGTACATCATGTTTGAGTTGTGAGATGTACTGGCTATATTTAGGACATGATCCTTTACACAGGATCCACTATGGACATCCAGGATCATGATGGGCTTGGGATTTATGTTGTCTTGACAAGTCAACTGGCATTTATTGTCATCATATACTTACATTACACAATGAAACAGAACAACATTCTTCCAGGACCTAGTCATAACCTAGACAACTACAACAACTAAGTAGAATTAGGTATATAAAATTGGTCCAACAAGACAAGATGACATTTGTGACATGCCCCAAGACACAAAGAGGTGGGGATACTTCAAGTTCAAGTATTTTATTGTCAGATGCTCAGAACACCACAAGGTGAGACTGGGCACTGAAATTCTTGGGACAAGAAGGACACACAAGGCAACCAGGCATAACATATAAGTACATAGAACATAGATTACATCTATTACAAGCTAAAATATAGGGAACATCCTAAATATACAGATAATATACAATATGTGAATGTAAACATAAAATACTAATACCATGTGTGGACATCAGTTATTGAGGTAGCAGCCATATGCAAAAATGCGTGTGGGGTGCAAGGGTTTGTCCACAATGCGTGTGGCTTTGCGGATGCAGCATTAGGTATGTTTGTGAGGGAGGGAAGAGAGGCCCTGACTATCTTCTCGGCTGTCCTCACCATCCTCTGCAGAGTTGCAGTTTGAAGCAGTGCAGTTCCAGAACCAGGTCTTGATGCAGCTCCTCGGGAAGCTCTCTATAGTCCCTCTATGCAATGTGGTGAAGATGAGGGATGGGAGATGGGCTTTCAGCCACTGCTGGTACACCAAGGAATTAGGTGCTAGACGGTTTAGTTGATGTTCAGCAGAGATGGGTCGTTTTGTGCTGACCTTACTTGCTCTCCACACCTGAGAGAAGGCCATGTAGTACTATACATGGACAATTTGTACAGCAGTGCAACCCTCTTTTAAAATTTTCTGTCTCTTGGAACAGGGCCTGTGCGGGCCACCATTCACATTCACCTGTAAAATTAGAAAGGGAGACGTTCAATATATAGAAAACGGTCAACAGCAGGCAGTCAAGTGGTATGAGAAAATCCCAGACAGCAAAATGTGTTTGGGCCAGATTTGGAACAGGTCTTCATTAGCATTTGGCGCAGATCCACTAAACGGACCTGGACCGGGCTCATCCTTTCCAACGGCCCAATACCGGAACAGTTGGAATTACGGATCAGAGACAGATCTGGGCCAGAAGTGGCCCCAGTACAGCAAAATGTGTTTGGGACAGATTAGGACCAGGTCTTCATTAGCATTTCGGCCCAATACCGGAACAGGTTGGATTCATACTTAGGCTATCAGACAATTAAGGGCCAAACAAATACCCACACAATTTGTAATTTTCAAACGTTTATTTTAATTTTAAACAGGCAAATGAGAACATTACAACATAAAAAACATTTGTTATGGGAATATGTACCGGTTCATTTCAATTTTATTTCATAGTGTGTTGATGTTGAAGACTATATGTGTATAATACAGTGAGACTTTAGATATGGTATTGACATCCCAACTAGTTTATGTATTTGGACGTGATCACAGCAGTGTAGTACTAGGTTAGCTACAGACAGAAGAGTGGGTATAGTGGCTAGCGCTAACATGGCTACGATGTTGCAGCTAACACACAATGGACACGATATTCAGCAATGTTGGTAAATAATAAGCAAAGATAACCGATTTGGCCTGATTTTCACATTAGTTGTGGATGTTTAAAAGAACCTATACTACTGTATCAGCTAACCGTAGCTATGCTACTAGCTTGTCTAGCACGTAAGCTTCGTTTGAGTTTGTCAGAATAATGTGGTGTAAACTAAGTTTGGAAACTTTTATGTTTAGTATAAATATTTAACAGACTAACATGACATCAACAACAGTTTACTTTTAAATTTTTACTTAGGCCTACTAATAATGCACATACCAACAATCACAAATCACAACAATCACAAAGACGTTGCAGCCTGCGGTCTTCCACTATACTGTCAGATAGAGTGGCAGGTTTATGCGGGGGAAAAGTGTTCCGTTAGTTGTGGTGCGTCTGGTCTGCTTAGCTCCCGCAGATCCGGCCTAGAGCCATAGAAAAATACTTTTTATAATATTTGTATATGCCTCTGATCCGGCCCACGCCCTCCGGGCGGACTCGATTCAGTTGTGGCGCGTCTGGTCTGCGCAGCTCCCGCGGATCCGGCCCAGAGCCATAGAAAAATAATTGTTATCATATTTGTATATGGCTCTGATCCGGCCCACACCCGCCGGGCGGACTCGATTCAGTTGTGGCGCGTCTGGTCTGCGCAGCTGCCCCGGATCGGCGCCGCAACCGCCGGACGGAATGTCACAGCGAGAATTGCTATCGAGGTCTGGCGCAAATTTGGTGCAGATCTGCATAGTGAGTGCGACTGTTACGCAAATCTGCTGATTCTAAAACGGATCTGGCACAGATGTAAATGCTGGTGCGTTCATAACCCTATGAAACATTACAGTCATACATTACTGTCTTGTCATTTCAATAGTTGTTATATTGAAAAGGCTTAAAGTCTGGTTCATTCTATGTCGTCCATCAAGTATCTCTAGCCTTGATTTTCCAAACGAATTACACTTGCCTCATTTTAGCAAATGTTCCATCATCACGGAAATGATTGGCAGTAGATGGTAGCAAGAGATCACAAAACATAGCCATCAATTTAGAATGGATGTCTGCATTATTGTGATTGCTCTAATTAGACTAAACATAGCAAGTTACGAGCTAGCTAGCAAAAACATCAGATCGTGGAAATCAACAACAGGTCATGCTTTCATCTCAATATCATGGCACAGGTAGCCTATGTTTATAACTTGTGTGTATAAATAATGTACCCACCAGAAAGGTTCTCCCAGAAATATAGAAGCCAACCAAAAAGGTTTGAAGGTATCCAAGCAGCATGAGCTCAAGCTTGATTGCCTTTGGTCGAAGGGTCTGGGAGTCATTTTCCAGTCTCGCCTATGGCTCAACTTGTTTGACATTGAATCAATAGTTGTTGATCATTTACTAGGCTATGTTACGTTGTTTGTGTGGTCAGATTAAATCGAGTACAAATAAATGCAGGTGCAGCCAGTCAGACTAACTTGCTAGGATGCATCATTTTATTTTCCTTACTTATTTTGTGAACACGGGCAGAGTTGCCAACTCAGTAGTTTTACGAGACAGAAGCCAGCTAGAGAAAACAAAATGATGCATAGCAATCAAGTTAGACTGATTGGATGTATCTGAATTATTGTGTATTTGTTACAGTTCGACTACACAAACAATGTAACATAACCTAGAAAATTAGCAACAGCTAACTTGTTGATTGACACTTTACTACACTATGAACTATCTAGTTTGGCCAACAAATGAACAAAAGAAAAATACGTCACGAGAAGGTGGGATAAACAAAATAACCAATGAATAGGGGTTCTTCCGGGTCACTAATGCGTGGTGCAAACTAGTGCTGTGTTCGAAAACTTAGACAGCTGTCTTAATCCTTGATGTCTTACTAGACAGGTGTCTAACGAGACAGCTCTCTTCGGGGTAGGGTATCTTAAAAACCATTGTTTTCGAACAGCCTAAGACAGGATGTACGTCATCGCGCTGTGTGTACTTGTGTGCTCGCACTAGCGCACTTTGTCAGACGGCAGTCAATTGCATTGAGTTTATTGTCACACTAAGTCAAGTTAAGCTGTATTTAAACTTGTGTTAGATATAGGCTCAATAACATTTGTGTTTGTATTTCACTCATTTGATAGGATTATGATTAAACACAGCAACTAGCTAGTGTCTGCTCTGCACTGCAATGCTAGGTACTGTACGTTATCGAAAAGTCGGAGCAAATTTACAAATTAGGAGTGTTATGTTAAGGATAGTGTAAACTGGGTGTTGAGAGGAAGAATGATACACGGTTAAGCATCGGACCAAGTTATTTGTAGTTTAATTAGTAATGATGCAATCACAAGATACACAATGAAAACAATACACCAAGATGTCCGTAGTCTAGTACAATGAATCAGTCGATGATGCAACAGCAGTCGTCCCACCAAAACAGAGTATAAGATTAGAACGAACGAAGGCCTTCGTTGAGAAAGTGGTTGTGACAGAATATCCGAGAAAGTTCTGCCCCTCCCAAGTTCTGTCTCCCCGCCCTTGGGAGACAGATCTTGTACTCCCCAGAGAGGGAGGTCTGGTGAGTGGCCATTGGTCAGGAGACCTTGGGGTGGCTATTGTTAACCAATTAAATGTCCAGGGCGTTCATGCTGGCGCAAGGTGGGCAGTCCACGGACCTGGTGATGTTAGGAGAGGGAGGGGGCAGAGAAGACCCACAGGTCTGGTGTTGTTCAGGGAGGGGGGTGGACAAGACCCACAGGTCTGATGCAATCCAAGGGGGGGGGGGGGTTTGAGTTCTCCAGAGTTGAGAGCAGGTCATCTCGAGGTCCTGATGATATACGGGGTGGGGTCTTCAAGGGGAAGGGGAGAGGGTAAGACCACTCCTAGGTCAGATGATGTAAAGGGGCAGATGGGCTCCAAGGAGAAGGGGGGCATCCAGTGAGAAGGGGGGGGGGCAGGGTCTCCAGGGGAAGGGGGCATATTATCCATAGTAAGAACTGTCCGGTCTGACTCGTCCTGAAGCAGAGAAGAGTTATGTTCCCAGCATCACCTTATCTCCCAAGTTGACACTTTTACTCCCATGAGCTGACTAGCTCATTGTGCTCACACCAGTCCCTGAGCGTCACGAACTCGCCTCCCAAGTCAGTTTGCCTGACATCTGCATTCTTGTCCACACACCAAAGTTACATTTCAATGTTTCTTATCTGTTACTTTATTAAATCAATTGATCACATTCAATATTTGTATCTTAGTTATTAGCATTACAAAACATGTGTGTTTACATATTCATATTAGATATTGATTGGTATAGCAGCATTGATCAGCAGTATAATGCTATCATTCCCTCACAATCCCTCCTTTGACACCACTATGTGGTGTCAACATTAAAACTGGATATTTTAAAGTTTCATGGATCCCTCCTTTCACACCCTCTAAAGGGTGTGACAACACAAATTTAAAATATCCCAGTCTGGCAGTAAAGGCAAATCAGTTGTTAATTAGGTTAAACATGCGTAAAACACTTAAGCAATGAACCAAAATACAGTCAAACTAGATGTTAAAATGCAAAATCAGTCGATAACTAGGTTAAACATGCGCATATGGTCATCAAAACAGTCAAAATTTAATATTTTAAAGTTTTCATGGATCCCTCCTTTCACACCCTTTAAAGGGTGTGACTACACAAATTTAAAATATTATGAACCTGTGTGAGCAAACAATGGAGGTTAGTTCAGATGAGCAATAAGAAACAGTCAGTCAGAT
Organism: Hypomesus transpacificus; assembly: GCF_021917145.1. Classification (NCBI taxonomy): domain Eukaryota; kingdom Metazoa; phylum Chordata; class Actinopteri; order Osmeriformes; family Osmeridae; genus Hypomesus; species Hypomesus transpacificus. The sequence continues at coordinate 5,519,424 of NC_061081.1, read as the reverse complement.
TACAGGAAGATATATATAACCTTTTTTTTTTTTTTCACTAGAACTCACCCTCCTTTCACACCCTCTAAAGGGTGTGACGACCATATCTTACGATCAGTCAATCTGTTAAACAGAACATTAAAAGAGTCAATACATGTAGAAAGAAACTGTTAATTCGGACAGGATATTTTAAAGTTTTCTTGGAATCCCTCCTTTCACACCCTTTAAAGGGTGTGACAACTAACACAAAATTTAAAATATCCCGTTAAGGAACACAATGCTTAGAACGATAATAATGAGACTATGCAGCGTTATGGCCAAGTGGTGTGGACACACTGGACACAGTGGGAAAACCCACCGACACTCCACAGAGTGGACATTCGACATCCATGTACCCACGGCAGACCTGAACATACTCACAGGTCCCCTTCACCACATACATACAACTTTAGCCAAGCTTTTAGAATTGTAATAAAATAAATTTGAGAACATTGAATAACAATCAAACTGGATATTACTGATTAAGATATGTCCCAGTGTAAATAAGGACGTGATTAGTGAAAGTAAAGGGGTTCAAAAGATAATGCCGTGAGGAAAGAGAACATGGCCCTAGCGACAGCCGTCGCTCCAGTCCTGTCCACTTGTAGCCTCACAGAAACGCTCGATCTCTGAGTGAACTTCAAATTCCAATGCCCTCCTCCAGATAACACTGTGCCTGCTGCCCTGTTAAAGTGTTGGTCAGTCTTCCAATCAGGTTCTTAGCGCAGGGTATGAAACAGCAGCTGCACATGATCAGAATGACTACCGTCGCTGTCACTGCCCCCACCACTGAGACAATAGTAGATGTCCATTTACCGAACCAGGACTGCAACATTGATGTGAAGTAGTTGTCCACTCCACTGTTCTCGGCCAGTTCCTTACTCAGAGACGTCAGTCCCTTCAATGCCCTGGATACGGAGCCATCTGGTGCAGTGTTGTTAGGGACAAATGTGCAGCACAGGGTTCCAAAAATCCTGCACACTCCGCCCTTCTCGGCCAACAACATATCCAATGCCATGCGATTCTGCAGTGTCATGGTGCTGGTTCGGTCTAGCTGCTCGGCTAGTCCCCCTATAGCGTCTCTAGTAAAGTTCACAAATCGTTGCTGATTGTAGTATATGTAATTTATCCACTCCATGTTTTTGTTTATCGATGGGAAGATGAACAGTGACTCAAAACCTGCCAGAATCGGATTTCTTGCCTTGTATTCGTCTGGAACTCCTCTTGGTACGCCTATAGCATCCATCCAGATACCAGAGTCAAATGATCCTTTAACTGCCCTTGTCTGTCTCTTGATGTGGCCAATACCTCTGTCTGCCAGCCTCTCGATCTCATCGGCCGTCCGTGGAATGGCATAGAATGGCATTACAAGCTGAATTGGCGCACACACTCCTGTCCAGTCATGAGGCAATATTGGATACAATGTCGTCCCACAGAGCCACCACACATCCGCTCTAGGATAATGCATTTCATTCAGAATGTCGAGTGTGTGTCCACTTGGTGTGTAAGTTTGGTTGCACTGTGTTAGGCGGCCGACATCAACGTGCCCTGACAGTTTTCGAATGCAGGTGTATCTTCCATCATATGGGGTGAAATGGGGCGGCCTTGCCATGGGTACTGAGGGAAACAGCAGTTTGATAGTGGTGCAACCTTCTGGGTGTAGCTGGCTGAAAAGTTTCAACAGGCATTCAAACGTTTTTTCATCATCCCTCGGGGTGATAGGAAAAGGTACCGTTCCTAGTAGTGGCCTTGCGGTCCCGCAAGCCACACAGTTTTTAACTCTATGCTGTTCCGCAGTGTACATCATCCAGTCTACCCACTCATTTCTGTCGGTGTATCCTGTTTCAGCTACAATGGTGTCCTTGAGTGTGGTCTGTCCTGAGTTCTGGGCTTTGGTGCTGTCTGGAAATGTGTTCTTTGATATTATGATCTCAAAAGTTCTGATTGTGTCTTTTCCCTTTTCCTCCATTCCTAGACAGTAGCTTCCCCTATCTCCTTCGTAGGGATCTTTTAGGGTGACAAGCAGTGGGTTGCATGATGATTTAGGTTTGCAGTCCTTGGGAGCCTTCCCTCTGCTTATAGACAGTCTCTCCAGTTGGTTTATGTTTCCATTACTGACCCTTTTTAGCGCAGTGGCAGGCTTGTATCCCCAGTCATGTGGTCCAGTGTTCCATCCGATATCTCCCCATGAGCTACAGTGTGTGGTTATTCCCATGTAGATGTTTACTGAACTGTAGTACTCTTGACTGCCCCAATTGCATGGTAACATTTCGCAGAGGTCTACCTTCAGTGTCGCTGTTTGGCCCAGGGTGTATTTCAGGCTGCTTAGGCACTCAGTGGTTGTTTTGAGACAACCCATGGCGCAGACGAGCAGTCCCCAAAAGCACAATCTAGACATATCGATGTGTTGCCGCGGAATGTGTGAAGTGAGGAAACCGGTTGGGCTAGAAGAAGTGTCGTATGATTATTAAGCATATGATGAGTACGTCCACTTTTTCGATCTGGACTGCAGCTCTGTCTCGTTCTGTCCTCTTCCTTAAACTTCAGGTTTGTCGGTGGGTTTGTCTTCAAGGCAACACAGATCCTTTCTAACTTCCCCCAGAGTGCGGGAGGGGGCCTCCGCCGATGCACAGTGTGTGAGGTGATGCCAATGATCTCCGTTTTTTCCTCTGACTTTCAAAGCGTGGGAGGCACGTTCTGTTACCTGCCACGGACCTGTCCACCGAGGTTCAGTCCACTTTCGTTTGTGTACTTTAACTCTCACCCAGTCTCCAGGCCCTACTGCTGTGTCCTGGTGCTCGTCTGCTTCCTGCTCGGCCTGCCGCACCTGTGTGGACAAAACGTTGGTAAGGTCCGTCAGTGCTTTCATATACTCAGAAGCCTCTATCTTCCATAAGTCTAGAATTGGGCCCCTGCCCCCATCCCTAGGCGGTCCTGGCATGGGTCTCCCAGTCAGCAATTCATGTGGGGACAAGTGTGTCTTTTCGGATTGGGAACTTCTCATTGACATTAGGGCTAGTGGTAGGGCATCCACCCATGACATCTTGGTGCCATAGCAGATCTTAGCAGTCTTCCGTTTCAATGTTCCGTTCACCCTTTCTACTATTCCTTGTGATGCCGGATGGTATACTGCCCCAAAGCTGTGTGTTATTCCCAACTGTTGCTCCACTTTTGCCAGGTGTTGGCTTGTGAAATGGCTGCCGTTGTCTGATCGTATTCTTGCTGGGACCCCATATCTGGGTATGAGTTCGTTCTTTAACCATTTGATCACGGAATTCGCGTCTTCTCGTTTTGTGGGTATTGCCTCCACCCACTTTGTGAATCTGTCCACCATCACCAGCATGTATCTGAAACCTCGTACTACGTTTTCTGCCCCCATGTCCGTGTAGTCTATGCATATTTCTTTAAACGGGGCCTCCGGAACCGGGAATCTCCCCATCGGGCAGGTGAAGGTTTTCTTGTCATTAAATGCCAGGCATGTGTCGCATTCGCGTACATAGTTCTCGACTAACTCCTTCATGTACGGATGCCACCAGTCTGTCTCTATGGTTTTTGTGGTTCGTCTTCTGCTTTCATGGGCTGGTCCATGCGCTTGCGCTATCAGTATTGTCACTAATTTTGCCGGTGCTACTAATCGTCCGTCGTGTGCTCTCCACAGTCCATCTTTTTCTGTAGCTCCTTTGTGTATCCACTGGCTCTGTTCGTACACTCCTGCTTCCTTTTGTATCTCCACTAGGTCTTGTGTGGTCAGGGCTGGTCTGATTGGCTCGGCCAGACACATCAATTGCTTGGTGTATCCTCCTGCCATTTTGGCTGCTCTGTCGGCCGCATCATTTCCTTGGGCAACATGATTATTGCTTTTTTGGTGTCCTGGACATTTCATTATGGCTACCCTAGTGGGCAGCAGTACTGCCTCGAGCAGTCTCTTAAGAGTCGTGGAGTGTCTGACGGCGGTTCCATTGGTCGTAAGAAATCCTCTCCTTTTCCACTGTGGCCCGTCTACATGCACTGCTCCATGTGCATAGGCTGAGTCGGTGTAGATGTTTACGGCTTTCCCTTGGCTTAATTCCAACGCCCTTGTGAGCCCGTGGATTTCTGCTAACTGTGCCGATGCTGGTTGTGGAATGATTTCTGCTTCCCAGGTAGTGTGATTGTTCCATTTGCCAGTTCCTTCCTGCTGAACAACTGCATAGGAGGCCACATTTCCAGTGTTTCCCTTGTAGCAACATCCGTCGCTAAACAGTGTCCTGTCCGGGTCTTTTAGTGGTGTGGTGGTAAGGTCGGGTCTTATCTTCAGATCCTTCTGAGATACATATTCACAGTTGTGTGGTATGAGTTCAGCAGGATCCAACTCAGGGGCCATGTTGATGTTTCCAGTCTCATAGAAAATGTGTGGTTTTGTCAATGTCCCACATATTTTTGCTTTTCGTACTGCAGAGATGGTGAAAGCCCTTGAGGTAAGAAATGACACCACCCCATGTGTTGTGTTGACTTTTAGCGGGTGGCACATGACAATGTGTGCTGTCTTTTCGATGGCCTTGGCTAAAGCCGCCAGGTGTCTGCCGCACCCTGTTTGTCCCATTTCTACATTACTAAGTTTTGAACTGTGATACATAAGTACTCTTCTTTCTCCCTCCTTTCTCTGAAACAGAACTGCCGTAACAGTACCACCTGTTTCAGAAACATCCAGATGAAATGGTTTTGTGTAGTCCGGGGGACAGAGGTGTTCGGCCTGTCCCAGTGCTTGTTTGGTGCGGATAAATGCTTGCTCGGCCTCTGGTGTCCAGACGAGTACTTGTTGGTGTTCCCTGATTCCGGCAGTGTTGAGTATGTCCCTTAGTGGTTGGGTTAGCGACACGTAGTCAGGGATGTGGTTTCGGCTGTATCCGGTCAATCCCAGAAATGCCAGCATGTGTTTGACAATTGTTGGTTTCCCATGGTTCAAAATGGACTCCTTTTGTGAGTCTGTTAGTGTCATGCTGTTGGCTGAGATCAATCTGCCCAAATACGTGACTGTTCGTCTGGCAATCTGAGTTTTTTCTTTCTTCACCTTATATCCTTTTTCCGCCAGCACTGTCAGCAATGTTCGGGTTGCTTCGAGGCACTGCTCAGCCGAGGTCGCCGCTAGTAATAAATCATCCACATATTGGATAATTACTGTCCCTTGTGGCAGGGTAATGTCTGACAGGTCATCGCGCAACACTAAGTTAAAGATTCCCGGGGAGTCCTTGTATCCTTGTGGCATGCGGTTGTAGGTGTATCGCCGTCCATTGTATGTGAATGCAAACCAGTCCTGTACTTGACGCAGCGGGATGCAGAAGAAAGCGTTCGCCAGATCTATGACTGAGAAGTGGGTTTGTTCTGGCGACAAATTCATGAGCGAGACATAGGGATCTGGTACGACCAACAGTCGCGTGTTTGTTACATCGTTGATTGGGCGGAGATCATGCACCATTCTCCATCCTTTTCCTCCTGCTTTTGGTACTGGCAGTATTGGTGTGTTCCATTGAGAGTTTGACGGCCGTATCACTCCAGCTGCTAGCAACCCGGCAATGGTCTCGCCAATCCCTTCTATCTGTTCTTCTTTGAGTTTATATTGGGGACGCCAGATTGGTGTGTCAGATGGATTCTTCAGTGTCATCCCAATCTCGCTGGTCACCTTCCCTACATCATATGGTCCTGTTGTCCACAACTTGTCTGGGACATCTTTTAGATAGTGGTCCGTGTTTGGGTGATTTGTGTGTTCCCGTCCATGGTCCCTTTCCAGCTCCACTTCTTCCATATCTCCTTTGTTGTCTTGTGTGTCAGAAATTCTCCACATGTCTCCTGCGGCGTTCACATGCAATTTTGGTGCTGTTGTGGGCAGCCATGTCATCGTCAGTGCTTTTTTCACCATTGGACCGAGACACCTTGCTTTTCCTCCTGCTGCAACTGATAGGGTGATGTGGGGCACAGATTCAGTGGTCAGTGTGTACCATGCCATCTGGTCAGGTGTTAGTTCACAATATGCTGCGACTCCTTCTTTTCCCACATATATGTCTCTTGATCTGATTGTCTCTGTTTTTCCCTCTTTGTGTGTCTGCCACGCCTCCTGATATACTTCGTCTGGTGCCCGTAGATAGTTGTATGTGCAATGTGGGGGGTCCGGGGGTGGTCCGTATGGATGTAGTTCATTGATCCATGCCTTCCAGTCCATGTAGGTTTTGAGCGCTCCTTTCGTTTCTCCTGGCGGAGACAGTCTTGTCCAGTATATTTGCGTCATTTCTGTCATTCCTACTGGTGTCTTTGTGTTAGTGCCCATGAACAGTATCCTCTGGCCATCACTGATTGTTTTTGATGTTTCTACTCCTGGCATATACAACGCCAATCCTTTTGTGGAGCAGGTGATGGTAACTCCTATTTTCAGCAGCAGGTCTCTCCCCATCAGGTTCATGGGGCATTTGGGGGCATGCAGAAATGAATGTGTCAGTGTTTGTGAGCCGACTGTGGTGATTAGTGGCTGGGTGTACCGCTGTTCTTCGCTTTGTCCCGAGTATCCAACTGTCCTGATGGTTTTAGAAGAGAGTGGGGTTGTCCCTTTTAGATTGTTCAGGCATGACACTGCCGCACCTGTGTCCACCATTAACTCCACTTTTTCTCCATCAATCATGCAGGTGACCATTGGTACTTTACTGGCTTGGATGTCACCTGCAGTCGGATCCTCTGGGCCTCCTCATTGGTCGCCATCCCACTGGTCCAGGGTCCATGTCGCGACCGGCATCTGTGTCGCATTCGGTGGCTGAAGCAGAGGCAGACCCGCTGGTTGCTGAGTTTGTTGCGGCTGTGGTACCTGTAGGTTCAGAGTTATTTGGCCTCTACCTCCTCCTCTCTTGTTGTAGCCACCTCTTCCTCGTTTGTTCTGGCCTTGAGGGCATTCCCTGGCGAAGTGTGTCGTCTCTCCACATGTGTAGCACGCTCCTCGCTGGCCTCCTCGTCCGCCGCCTGTAGTGTAGGCATATTGAGGGGCATTTTGTGGAAACGCCGATGGATACTGATATTGGGGTTGGGGGTATTGGGGTTGGGGTTGTTGGGGAAGAGGGTATTGTGGTTGAGGGGGTAATTGGGGAAAGGGGTATTGTGGTTGTGGAAGAGGGTGTTGTGGTTGGGGAAGAGGGTATTGAGGTTGTGGAAGAGGGTGTTGTGGTTGTGGAAGAGGGTGTTGTGGTTGGGGAAGAGGGTATTGAGGTTGTGGGGGTTTTGGTCGCACTTCCACTGCCATTTGCTCAAACAGAGGTTCTTCCACTATCATTTGTGTCTTGGTAGCTTTCTTCTTCTCATTGGCCATGTCGTGTCTATCTGCGATCCGACCCCTCAGGAGCTGTCTGTTCATGTCACTGTCTTTCAGACATAGTTCTTTTTCAGCTTTATCATGCTTCTTTTGGTAATGTATAAGGTAGTTTGTCCACTCAGCCATAGGTTTGTAGGTCAGACCCACCACGTCCTCGAGTTCGTCTCGGACGGCTTTCGGGAGTGCTCTCACTACTGCAGACTTCCAAAACAATAATTGGCCTTTAGTGACATCGTGGCGTTCTCCAGTTCCTTCCAACCACACATCCTCAGCTCTTCTGAGAAATGCGTGCATCTTCTCTCCAGGCTCCATTTCCAAGCTTTCCAGGGCTGCCAAGCTCTGCTCTTGTGGGTAGATGTCTCTTATGGCATCCCAATATCTTCCTCTGGCATTGTTGAACGGTTCTCTGTCGTCATCCCCCTCGCATTTAGCCTTCTGGTCGATAGCTCGAACCTTCACTTTCCCATCCAGTCGTAAGATGATGGCTCGGATGTCTCCCATTGCCAGGCGGTCTTGTGCCGTCAGCTTCTCGAAAGCCCTTATCCATTGGGCTCCTCCGGCCGACAGTGGAGGGAGTACAGTGACTAACTCGTTCATGTCTCTATGGCTCCATGGTTCGTACCGGGCTGCCCCGCCTGCATCCAACAGCAGTGGGCATTGGAACTGGCTGTTGTCGCTCCACCCTCCTTTGTGGGCCTGGTGTGACCTGGTTCTGGCGGACATTCCTCTTTGATCTACTTCCATTTCTTTTCCTGTTATTATTACAGAATCTGTCTTTTCGTGGCGGCTTTTCCTCTGGCTCCGCTTGTATCTCTCCTCTTCTTCAAGTCTTTCCAGTCTTTCTTCCAGCACCCTTCGTTGTTCTTCTGGGATTTCTTCACACTCCCCTTCAATCAGGCTATCCTGGTCAAGTTCATGGCTTGCGTAGCCAGTTATTCTGGGAATGCTGGACTGGCACAGGCTACTGTTTAGGTCAGGTTCATACCCTGTTCTTTGGGGAATGTCGGGCTGGGTCTGGCTGTAGTTGCGAGGTCTCGTTTGGCTGTTTAAAGAGGCTGGGGCTGGACGTTCTCTTGATTCGTTTTCTTCCCTCCTTTCTTGCTCCATCATCGTTATCTGTGTTTTGATGATCCTTTCTCCCAGTATTGATGCCATTTCTGTCAGTTCTTCCACTGTAAGATCATCTGGGATGTCCGTGCGTCTCCCGTTGACTTCTAATTCAAGTTTTCCCGACTTGACCTCGAACACTGGGGCTTGGGTAAATGGATTGTTGGATGAATAAGGTGGGGGAGCTGTAGGGGCTTTTGGGGTCTCCTTGGCGTCTGGAGCTGTTGGAGTTATTGCCTCTGTGATGTCTGGGTACAATTTCTTTTCACTTATTTTTGGCGGCAGGTGGGTTGTTATTGGTTGATTTTCTGGGATGGTCAACATCATTATTAATTCTGTTGCCCTTGCATGTTTCAGCTTAGCTTGTTCATAGGCTCGCTTGCTTCCTCCTATCTTGTGGCTGCCTGCCTTTTCCCATTCATTTTTCTTGGAAATCATCTCTTGTCTCTCAAATTCTGTTATTTTCTTCCTGTCATCCAATGTTACTTCCATTACATCGATATTCAGAATCAGTCCCCTCCTTCCCCAATCCAGGTATAGATGCTCAAATGTCTTGCGTTTCTCCTCTATCTCTTTCTTGGAATTGGTGGCTTCCAGCCTTCTCCACATCACATCCTTTACTGCCTTCAAGGTGGTTGGTCTAAAATAAGTACATTTTCAGCAGCTACACTGCCCATTTCTCGATACATTTTTATTCAGATGCTGATTTACAAGTACCGTTTAGCTGAAATATGAATTGTAAAAACTTAGAGCAATGGCGGTCAAAGGATTCTGTTTAACTTGTTGCTCACGGTAACCCCGCGCACAGAGTTATGGGTAATACGTGCTGCCATTAAGACAGCAAGGCAGCTCAGAAGCTCTCTTAAAAAATGACCGTTATGTGACGTATTTCAAGGTATCTTATTAGACAGGAAGAGAAGATTTAAGACATTTCGAACAGACCTCGCTGTCTTAAAAGGAAGGAAGGAAGGAAGGACGCATTTTAAGACATTTCGAACACAGCCTAGGTCAATTTCAAATGCTGAGCGAGAAGTGCTGAAATTGTCTGGAAATTCGATTTGAATACGTCACAATCAACTTCTGGAACGTTGAAATGAATACTGTTCTGTCGCGCCAAAAGAACTCACTCTGTGGGGGCAGTCAAGAAACTTAAAACTTACTCTTCAAAGGGCTAGGCGGTCTCACAGGCTAAATTCCAACTTGTGTGCTATTGCGAAAAATACTACTATGATGCTTTCTAGCATGGCTGCTGCCTAAGACTAGGCGGTCTCACGGGTGACCCGCACTCGCTAAAATTACAAAGACTTTCACGACTTAAATCAAAAATCTGAGATTGCAGTTCCACTTGAAACAGCTTTCTCAACAAAGCCAAATGGTTGGGATTTTTGGGGGGTGGTATTTTTCACTCATAATTTAAACTCCAATTTGTGTGCTCTTAAAATACTACTATGATGCTTTCTAGCATGGCTGCCGCCTAAGACTAGGCGGTCTCACGGGCGACCCGCACTCGCTCAAATAACAAAGACTTTCACAACCAAATCAAAAATCCGAGATGGCAGTTCCACTCGAAATCACTTTCTCAACAAAGTCCAATGGTTGGGAATTTTTGGGGGTGGTGTTTTTCACTCATAATCCAAATTGCGTGCTAGAACGTCTTTATCACATTGTATCCATGCGTCGTTGCTAACGTGCTGACGTAGTGACGTCACAAAAACATTGTAACCCCCTAAACTGTGCAACGGAACGTAAATTAAAATACAAGCAACTCAATCGGGGCCAAGACGAAACTTTTGACATCTACGTTGTCTATTTAGTCCAAATATTGACTGAGGCTTAGGGGTGTAAAGAGAAACGGTAACGCTTTTGAATAATGGTCCGTTGTTAACAAGTAGCTATGCAGGAAGTAATAGGTAGTTCTTACATTCTACATTAACACCAAATGTAATACTATTAACTAATATGGAACCAAGATTAACTAAGTAGTAAGTAATAGCTAATTTACAACAAAGGTAGTTCCTTGGTAGGACATCCAGCGCGCCTAAGAGATGGCCCCGCCGACAAGTGCTCCGCAAAAACCTAGCTTTTTGTTTGTCATTTTAGTGTTCGTTACTCGTTTTGTCAATGTTATATTGTCGTTTATTCAGTACGACCGGCAGACACTTCTGGACATTAAGTTGTTGGAGGAAGAAGAAACGAGGCCGGCGTGCTGGAGTTCTTGTTCGAACTCGGAAACGGTGCTTCAAACCTGCTTTTCCAACCTTCTTACTAGCTAACGTTCAATCCATCGACAACAAAATGGATAAACTTAACGCTTGTGTCAAATTCCAACGGATCATCAGGAACTGCTGTGTACTGGCGTTCGTCGAGACCTGGCTGTCTCCGGAGATCTCCGACGCAGCGGTTACACCGTTGGGATTCACCATATACTGCCAGGACAGAACAGCTGATTCAGGGAAGTGCAGGGGCGGAGGGGTCTGTGTTATGGTTAACTCTCTCTGGGCTACGGATGTAGCGGTACTAGCATCTCACTGCTCTCCGGTCCTTGAGCTGCTAACTGTAAAAATCAGACCCTTCTACCTACCTCGGGAATTCACTGTGGTCGTCATGAGTGCAGTCAACATCCCCCCCCAGGTAGACAAGGCCGCTGCTTTGGATGAACTGTATGGGATTATCAATGGTCTGGAAAATGTGCACCCAGAGGCAGCCTTCATTGTTGTTGGTGATTTCAACAGAGCTAACATGAAGAAAGTACTGCCCAAGTACTATCTGCACATTGACTTCTTCACACGTGGAGACCAGATCCTTGACCATTGTTATACAACATTCAAGGGCAGTTACAAACCCATCCCCCGCCCTGCTTTTGGGAAGGCTGATCACACCTCCATTCTTGTGTCAGAAATATTAATCTATCAAGCATTGCACAGTCAGTCGGTGAACAAGTTTAAGAAAGCTTTATTGCTTGTGGCCGCCCCACAAGGAGACAAAAACATCACACGGCATTGTGCTACAAAGTTTGTCTGGTTCACAAGTCTTCAAGTAAGACTATTTATTGGTGAGAAGTCTCCTCCCCTGCATATCAGCTGTCAATATGATCGATCCCAGAGACAGAGTGCGCGTGCACGTAGAAACTTACAGAGTTCTCTGACCCTAGGCTTGACCATATGATTCACTCAGCACAGATAAGGTTAACACATTTATTGCACCTCTAGCATACTAATTGTCAATCTAGGTCAGTTTGTCTGCGTAAGCCTAGTGTCATCTATAGGTCATGTGGGGAGAGGGTTCTCTGCTGGCAAGGAATGCTGAACACAGAATCATTCTTATTACAGGATAACAGTTACATCTTCAATTTTTCCAACATATCCCTCCTGTTTATCCAGAATAAAAGATGTTATTCCAAAACCACGCCTACACACAGCCAATAAAATAAAAAATACATAAAATCAAAACAATTCCTAAAAATAAAAAATATGTAATATTCAATTAGACTTTACAGCATTATAGTCTAGTGGTGTGAATGCTTGGACATGACGGAAGCCCATGGTATTGGGTAAAACCCGTCATCACGAAGCAGAATGATCATTTGACGTCTGATGCATTGGACCTCATCTCAGATCTCCTTCACACAAAATCAAATAGAAACAAAGATTGTAACACAGAAAAATCGATACAGAAATGATCAGGATATAAAAACATGCCTACTTGTTGTCAACATGGTCATCTCTAAAACCACCAACCATTCAGTAAACTGTCAGTCAGATTTTTCTAAGACAGTCGAAATCAGGCCCTGATTGTGCTCTTCCTCTCCAGGTTAGGTGATAAGCATTTATCTCCAAGTCAGGGAGTCATCATTTAACCAAACAAAAACCTGTTTAACCCTTAAGTCGCACCAGATTTTGTCTCCAGGTGTACTTCCCCAGTCAAACTTATCTCCATTTTATAGATGGCAAAAGAAGCTCACCGTCCCCAGAATCTGATCTCCTACAGAGCGGCCAGGACTTTTGGTCAACAGACATTTCTCTCCAGCCTGCTGCTAACTCTTTTACAACCTCTGCATGATAAGACACATCACTTTGGCACAAATCCTGAAATCTCATTACATGTTCTCAATTTCTAGTTCTTTTCAAATTAATATCAACTTTCTGTAGTACAAATAGGTTTCTCAAAAACAAAACATTAAGCTTTAATGCAACTCCCAAATAATACTTCATTAAGTCACAAATGAAACAGTATTGTTATCTCCACTTCCGACAGTCTATCACTGTTCTCAAAACATTCAAACTTCTGCCCTGGAACATAACAAATCAGCTGGAACATCTTTACGTAACTGGTAGAACGTATCATGATAGGAGTGTTTGTACCTAAAGTTTATTCCACAGAAAACATTGTTTACTTATCTCAAGATTAAAACTTCACTTCTGAATCTCTTTACCATTTGCATTGTTATCAATAAAACAGTTAAATCATTATATCCGTAGTCATAGCACCATTTAGAATTGTTCATACGTTTGTCAACATACAAAACGCAATGTCATCCCCATGACAATTCCCCTTGTTTCTCAAAGTCCAATTTGCTGAAACTCATGCCATGATTGTGTGCATGGTGATTGTGTAATCTTCTCATAGAAAATGTAGTCCAGTTGATTTAACGGCAACCTCAACGCACTGTACTATAGGCACAGCGCAGAGTTTTCCTTAATCTGACGTCATACAAAGTGCACTCTTGACTCACGTGTACCATGCCATTTCCTCTGACACTAGCCAGGAATGACCCTGTTCACCTTGGGTCATTTTCCAGGACTTGTAACGTGTAAAATCAGTCACCACAATCCAGTCTCCTTAGGACAGGGACCTCTCACTGGATTGAGACAGCATCTCTCTCCTGTCTGCGAATTTCAGAAGAAGTACACTACACAGCAATTAAAATTACATTCTCACAGAGGTCAGTTGAAAGCAACTGACTCGTCGTTGGCCCATTCCTTAATCATTAAATTTCTTTAGCACAATAAAGTTCATGCATATTATGTTTTCTCTCAAATAGGGTACGCTACAAAAGTTTTTTCTTAAAGTTTTTCTTGAATAGTTTGTAAATCCATATGCTGCAGACACTCTTTCGTTATCACTCCCTCCTGTTGAGACATGATTAATCTCATGGCTCAATATTGTAGCATAACGAAATTGATTCTTTAGTATCACAAGTTCCTCCTGTGAATTTACATAACCCCTCATTTTGGTGACACTCCTTGCATATCTCTCAAGACAGTGTCATCCACATTTCCTAATGTTAAGACATCTTGTATGGCTGCCTCTTTTGCTGCCACATCTGCTTTAGCATTCCCAGAAAAATAAAATCAATGTTATCAGTATGAACTTCTAGTTGAGCAAACAAATTCTTCATAATCGCTATCTTTCCTTGTAGATAATCACTGATGTTAAAACATTGCGACTTTTAACCATAGGGAACAGCAATGAGCTGCTCTTGCATTGTTCAGTAACATAAAACTATTGTTACAACATTGAATTATACATTGTAAACCTGTGTATTCTGTTTAATAACTCAGCCGGAATAGCACTGTGCCTGGTTGAGGTCTAGCTTTGGCACATGCAAGACAGTTGAACTGCCCTTTTTTTATGCGAGCAGTAAACATTATCCATTCCAACCACTAATTCAGTAGTAGTCAGTCAGTCAGTCAGTAGTCAGTAAATCTAGTTCTTAATACTAGTGTGTTCTGCTCGTCTGAGCGATGTTGTCTTTATCTGTCCTATTGTTTCCACTTGTGGCATCATACAGGAGCAATCACCTTTTCAAACCATAGTATAGGGAAGACTATTATGAATATTAGCAACAGTAAGCTACATATGGTACCATGAAGGTCACAATACTACGGATGAGGAAATAGGTCACCCATCCTTTCTACCTTTCCCTGCTTACTGTCTCCTATCTTTTTAGTCTATTTAGTCTACACCCTGTCTCTGTTGGCCGTTGATTTCTTCACTGAGTTTGAGACGCGCCGTTCTTTACATTTACATTACATTTAGTCATTTAGCAGACGCTCTTATCCAGAGCGACTTACAGTAAGTACAGGGACATTCTCCCCGAGGCAAGTAGGGTGAAGTGCCTTGCCCAAGGACACAACATCATGTGCACCGACCGGGAATCGAACTGGCAACCTTCAGATTACTAGCCCGATGCTCTACCCGCTCAGCCACCTGACTCCCGTCTTTAAGAGAACGACTCCCCTATGTAGTCAGGTGGCTGAGCGGTTAGGGAATCGGGCTTGTAATCTGAAGGTCGCCAGTTCGATTCCCGGCCGAGCCAAATGACGTTGTGTCCTTGGGCAAGGCACTTCACCCTACTTGCCTCGGGGAATGTCCCTGTACTTAATGTAAGTCGCTCTGGATAAGAGCGTCTGCCAAATGACTAAATGTAAATGTAAATGTAGTCAGACTTGTGCCTCAAGACTGTGGTGAGTAACTAATCTGTCCCTGGATCAATGTCCCTTACTTTCTTACAATGTAACAAATGTATCCAAGACGTCCTCTCTGCTATTTTGACTGCAGTGAGTGTGGTGAGTAGTACCTGATACAGTCCCTCCCACCTGGGCTGGACCAGTTATTTCTTTTTGATAACTTTAATCAATACCCAACCTCCTGGTTTGACTCATCCACTCTTTGGTTTACTGCTTCACCTGGAACAGAATTTAGCAGAAGATATATCTTTTCTAGTTAGCATTTTGTGTAAAATCGGTTAACTTTTTGATCCACCTCTTCAGGAATTTGGACTACTTGTAGTAGAACCAACAAGTTCTTCAGAATTCTTATCTTTCCAGGTGATCATTGCCCTATTTATCCATTGTTGAGCAAACATATATAACAAGACAATACCTCATCATTTGATATTCAACTCCTATTACTTATGTCTATAGATCTGTTTCTTTGTTCCCCTTTAAACAAAATCAACTGTTAGTCTAATTTCTTTCACTCCAAAAACCTTTTCTTTCTTTGAAAACAGTTAAGTTTAAGACCTATGTTGTTCTAGATTATCTATTTTACCAAATCAAACCTCTTTTTGTCAAAGATATGATAAAAACCATTGTCTTTATCCCAAACCAGAATTCAATTTGTGCGTTTCTCAAATAAAAATATAGACTAAATAATGTTCCCAATGTAGCTATTCCTTATCACAGCCTAACTGTTTATCCAAAACATTGCGTCAGGCTCTTGATAAAACATGCAATCAAACTTAAAGCCAAATTACAATAAAACTCAAAATAAAAATACATTTTAGTTATTTTCTCTTTCTCATTTCATAACTAAATTGCATCCAATACCTTTATCAAAACTCTTAAAACCCCTAGATTTTACTATTTTGATTTAAAATGTTTTCCCATACATTCAAAGTATGTGCAATGTTCCCTTTTCAGAACATCGTGTTTAAACCAATCATCTCTTCACATCCACAAAACGTTCTCTTGCTTGAACGTGAACTTTTTATGGTTCACTCTAACCAATCTTTCATGTAACCATCTAATCACTTTCTCAATCTTTCATATTTCCTTTCCTCAAACCAAAATAAAACATTTGTGAAAAAACACAGCTTCAAAATAACCCAACTAGAAAAGTGCCATCAATTGATTCCATGTCAATGGATATTTGATGTGCATGTGGTTATTAAAATCAGATGTAGATAATAAAGTTACAATTTCAAATGAACTCAAATCCTTAAACAAAACACATTCCTTCGCCAAATAAAAACAACCTTCCTGTCAAAACACAAACTTCCCATAAGTTCCCATAACACACAAGGTTGCAATTATTGACTTAATTTCGCCTTTGATTTCAAAATGAGCCTTCTACTAATTCTCTGAGCCACATTTTAATTTGCTTTAAACTATCGTTATCATAATGTTGTTTCATCAAATCAATGTTCGGACAGTTAAAACTGCTCCCAGACCTAAGTCACTCATGCCAGTATTATGCTCCGTAATCACGTCAACCATGTCTTAATGTCCTTAAGACAAAAGAAAATATAAATACTCCCTTTTTCTTTTTAAACCTTTAAATTCACAATTTAACAAGAGTAACATAAGCCCGTAAAGGAAAACCTTATTCTTTAACTTCTCAAAAGTAATATCAAAGCATGTAATACAGAATACTCCTTTGAATATTCCTATATTTACCAGCCATTGTGCCCTCGGCATGCGTAATGCACGGACAATTCTTAAAATCTCCATTTTGCGGACCAAAACCCTAAATGAAAATATTTAATTTGAATATTTTGTAGTTTGTATTATGATTTAATGCAACTCTCTTGTTACTTTCTCAATTACTCTTAATCTTGAATAACTCAAATCTATCACATTGTTTCCATCAGCGCCGGCTTCAAACTCGAATCAAACAAACAACGCGCTCTGGAACAAAGCAAAAACTCAACTTCTTTTTTTGTTATTGTTTACCTTCTATTCACTTAATTTTGCTCTATAACTCTTCTGATTGTAGGTATTAGAACCAATTTATAAACCAGGGGTTAAATTTCTGCATTTTTATTGAATACCATCACACATCACAGATAAGCCGTTTATAAATACAAGTTCTGGTCGGAAAGGCTTCAATAAACCTTCCCTGTTTGGCTAGGAATTACAACAAATGTTGATCACGCATTTGTTAACCACCAAACTTCGAATTCATCCAAACGGACACATCTCTCACCATTAATACTCACATAATTATGCAGAATTACCCTCTGGGATCACCTTTCCTCGGAATTTCTGAAACTCATGTAAAATGTACTCAAACAACCAAAAACCTTGTTAGCAAATGTATCAAAATAGGATACTCATCACTTAATATATTTCAAAAGTAACCAAATTAATGTCAAATTCGCTCCAAATTCATCAATTTCTCTAAATTTGCGTCTTCAATCTCTCAATTTCTCAATGAGTCTGCGCATGAGTCATGTGGTCACTCATCTGGATCTCAAATGTCAAGCTGCAATTCCTTTACTAGCCTGTACCCGCCGCCATCGCTGTTGAGTCTGTCTGTAAGTTTGTTAGCTACAAATGTCGTTACCATAGTTGCAAATTCAACTTCCTGGACTCTCCTCGGTCTCAGGACAGAGCAAAATCTCTGGCAAAATGCACTTTCTCTACGTTTTCACCATTAGCCATTAGCTATTAGCTAACAAAGCCACAGCTTGGATCTTTTACTCTCGGATCCCAAAGCTATCCTAGCAATTTGTAAAATACTTTGTTCAACAGACAGCGGACCGGCAAATTCACTAGAATCATGTCAGCCTTCTTTTAGACACATTTGAGACAAAAGTGGACACATTCTCCTCACTATACTGTACTCTTTTAACTTTAAAAATCGGAACTCAAACAAAACTTCAATTTCACCATTGAACTTGAATTTTGGTTTCCATATTTCAAAGCATTTCACAATTCCTCTGTACAACTTTTAAAACAATTAACCATGGTTAAATATACACACAATAGGTCCGCGGTTTATACAATTATACAATTAGTCCTCATCGACTAATTTAGTACTATCTTTTACGTGCGCACGGAGTCATTTAATCCAGTAGTCTTCTCACAACGACTGTGGACGGCCCATTTACCTCAACGGCTTTCTACAGATTTAGAAAATAGGTTACTACGCTGTTCCCGGTACCCCCGGTGCCATATGTTAGTAAACGTGGCTTCTGTGATTGGCATGCACCATCTCACAACTGGATCTGAATTAAGCAAATGTAGATGATAGAACTGCACGTCTAATTTATCTTTAACTTAAAAATCGACAGTCCAAATTCTGCATTGTACACTGAAAAGTCCTATCTTATGTTCACACATATATCTGAGTCCTGGTCGCCCAGGCCTTTTAAACCTGTTCGTTTGGCTAGGATTTAATAACACATGTTTGTAAGGCACGTGTCTACCACCAGACCCAGATCTATCAAAACAAACACATTTCAGCAACAATAAACGCACTTATGTAGAGCTCCACTCTCTAATGGCATGTCAAACGCCTTTACCATGTGTAAATGACAATTCCCAATTCATCAGCAATAACAATCAGTTATTATGTCAATTTCAACCAACATACATTTACAGGTCAGGATCCATTGTGAGTTTAGTTCACGACTTCACAGCGGAGTATTTCATCCAACTCTGTTTTACTGCAATGGAATTCCCACAGAAATCAGCAATTATCTTTCCATTTGGTTAGGTATTTAACTACCACCAAACTCAGATATATTTCAAATATCTCAGTTCTGGTCGGTCAGGCCGTATCTGATTCTGTTTCCCAGAACTTCCGGCACCATTTCTTAGCAAAACATACAGTCTATTTACTTCACCGATCTATCTGCTCCCAATGCGTCACAGATCACGGGTCTCAGTAAATATGACGGCCCACTCGCTGCACTGGGTTTCCACCAGGTCTTAGCTGGGACCAGAGTGCACCTTTAACGACTACACAATGGAGTTTTTAAAAATCAATTTGGAGCACAAAATTCGACTATATATATATACAATTTCATTCTTACCTTGTCCATCGAAAGCTGTGCCTCTTAGCTAGTCCAGAATTCCGTCACCTTTCCACCCCCCCCAACCCCCCCCCCCCCCCCCCCCCCCTCTCTTTTTAAACAGCCATTTTTGCTGCGAGGTTCTCCATTGTCATGCACTTCTGCATCATTTTAGTTCTTGGGTTCTGGATGGTGGAATGGATTTTGGAATCCGGCTCGAAGGACCATTGTGTCAGAAATATTAATCTATCAAGCATTGCACAGTCAGTCGGTGAACAAGTTTAAGAAAGCTTTATTGCTTGTGGCCGGCCCACAAGGAGACAAAAACATCACACGGCATTGTGCTACAAAGTTTGTCTGGTTCACAAGTCTTCAAGTAAGACTATTTATTGGTGAGAAGTCTCCTTCCCTGCATATCAGCTGTCAATATGATCGATCCCAGAGACAGAGTGCGCATGCACGTGGAAACTTTAAGAGTTCTCTGACCCTAGGCTTGACCATATGATTCACTCAGCACAGATAAGGTTAACACATTTATTGCACCTCTAGCATACTAATGGTCAATCTAGGTCAGTTTGTCTGCGTAAGCCTAGTGTCATCTATAGGTCATGTGGGGAGAGGGTTCTCTGCTGGCAAGGAATGCTGAACACAGAATCATTCTTATTACAGGATAACAGTTACATCTTCAATTTTTCCAACATCTTCTCCTCCCCGCATATGAACAAAAGCTAAAACAGGTCAGACCGGTTGAGAGGTCAGTTCACCTATGGAACCCTAACCCTAACCCTGTCTCCAGCAACATCCAGCACTGCATTGATGACGTTGCCCCCAAGAAGGTTGTCCTGTCTTTCCCAAATCAGAAGCCCTGGGTTGATGCCGCGGTCCGGGCCAAGCTGAGAGCCCGCACTGTCACCTTTAACTCTGGGGACCCTGATGAGTACAGGAAGGCCAGATACAAACTTCTGAAGGCCATCAAAGCAGCGAAAAGGGCTTACAGGACCAAGGTGGAGTCCAGCTACCATGGCTCTGACCCCAGGCGCATGTGGAGTGGACTTAAAGCCATTACTGACTACAAAGGGAGAGGCTACAATGAGACCCAGTCCTCTGTCCTACTGCCAGATGAGCTGAACTCTTTCTACGCTCGCTGTGAGAGGGACAGTGACCCCCCTGCAGTGGAGCTACCTGAAGGCCAAGCCAGTGGTGTGCCTACACTAACTGTAGCCGAGGTGAGGCTGTACTTTAAGAAGATCAACCCTCGCAAGGCACCTGGCCCAGACGGCATATCAGGTAGGGCCCTCAGGGGCTGCGCTGACCAGCTGGCAGGGGTCTTCAGTGACATCTTCAACCTCTCCCTTAACCTGTCTGTACTCCCCACCTGCTTCAAGAGGACCACCATTATCCCTGTGCCCAAGAACACCAAGGTCACATGTCTGAACGGCTATCGCCCGATAGCACTGACCTCTGTCATCATGAAGTGCTTTGAGCGGCTAGTCAAATCATTCATCTGCTCCTCGCTGCCCCCCACACTGGACCCTATGCAGTTTGCATACCGGTCCAACAGGTCTACAGACGATGCCATTGCTCTGACTATGCACACCGCTCTCTCCCACCTTGACAAGGGGAATACATATGTGAGGATGCTGTTCATTGACTACAGCTCTGCATTCAACACCATCATCCCCTCCAAACTGGTCTCCAAGCTTGTGGACCTGGGACTAAGCACCTCCCTCTACAAGTGGATCTTCCACTTCCTGACGGGGAGGCCACAGGTGGTGAGAATCGGTGACCGCACCTCATCCGTACTGATCATCAACACAGGCACCCCCCAGGGCTGTGTGCTCAGCCCTCTCCTGTTGTCCTTGTTCACCCACGACCAACCTCCTTGTTAAGTTTGCTGACGGCACAAGCATCGTGGGCCTCATCTCTGACAGTGACGAGTCAGCCTACAGAAAGGAGGTTGACACCCTGACATCATGGTGTCAGGACAATAACCTCTCTCTTAACATCAGCAAGACCAAGGAGATGATTGTGGGCTATAGGAGGCGGCAGGAAGAGGAGCATGCACCCCTACTCATCAATGGATCGGAAGTGGAGAAGGTCAGGTGCTTCAAGTTCCTTGGGGTGAACATCAGCAATGACCTTACCTGGTCTGTTCACACGGACAAGGTGGTCAAAGCAGCCCATAAGCGCCTCTTCTTCCTGAGGAGACTGAAGAAGTTTGGTATGGACTCAGTCATCCTCACTAACTTTTACAGATGCACTATAGAGAGCATTCTGACTGGTTGTATTACAGTGTGGTATGGGAGCTGCACAGACAGGGACCGCAAGGCCCTACGTAGTGTGGTCCGTTCTGCTGAGTTCATCATCGGCAGGCCCAGCCCTACAGGACACCTACCACACACGTTGCCTAAGGAAAGCCGGCAGGATTCTAAGAGACTGTTCCCACCCATCCTTAAGTCTCTTTACCTCGTTGCCTTCTGGCAGGCGTTACCGCAGCATCCGTTCGCGCACACGGTGACGGGACAACAGTTTTTACCCAAAGGCCATCAGGCTTCTGAATGGACACTGATATGGACATTGATTTACTGCACACTAGTCACTTATACACTGTCACTTTCAGCTACTGGTTGCACTATCAGTAACATTGCACTACTGTACCTCGCCACCAGGCTCCTGTATGGTCATTGACAGTCACTCATCTGCAAATTTGCACTATTGTACTGTACTCCACTTAGGTTAAAATAGGTTATAGGGTTGAAACAGGTTTTATGTGCATTTAGGGTTAGTATAGTGTACTATTTATTGTTATATGTAATTTAGGAAGTTTTAGTATTAGGGTTAATAGAGTCGATTATTTATTGCTCTCTGTATATGTAGGAAGTTTCACTTATTTAAGGTCAGCATAGATGTAAATTATGTTCCGTGTACTTATATGTTATGTTATGCCAGGTGCTTGCGTTGTCTTGTCTTAAGAATTTCAGTGCCCAGTCTAACCTTGTGTTGTTCTGTGTACCTGACATATAAAAGACTTGGACATGTTAACTCCTCACTAATTATTTAAGAGTTACCTTGTCATAGCACAGTAACTGTAATCTGGACCATTATTTCAAAGTGAAAAACATGTTAACACCTCACTAACATGTCACCTCGCAAGATTTACAACATAAAACAACTGCAGTGATCGGAAAACTTTTTTTTAATTATATGCATTGGAAGATTTCCATGAAATCGTCAATGAAAATCCTACATAATACAAAAATGCACATGGGCATGCAAGAATAAAGCCCTTTGTAAAATATGTCTGAATTAAACATTCTTTGTTTGGCACAATGATGAAACCTAAACAAAAAATCTGTATTTTGGAATGAAACTTTCAACAACTGTGATGATAAAACTAAGTCAAACATAATGGCTAAATAAGTAATAAGTAAGTACATGGCTAACCCAAATCAACATATAGGCCTACTCACTCTATAATGAGTCTAGCATTGGCCACTACTGCGAAATACAACAGCAACGCAATTCAAAAGGGATAAAAATGATGAAGGAAGAAAAAACAAATGGCATGACTGTAAAATAACTTGCTAGATACCCCAATTCAGAGAACAGGAACATGGCCCAAAATGCTAGCTACAGTGGTTGCTAGCTGTAAAGCCAGGCTAGCTGTCGGCTAGCTTGCAAAAAGTCCCATTCATACAAACTGTATTGTATTGCAATCGAAATTCACACTAATTCGCACTAATTCTACAATTCGAAATTTTCAATAATTCTACAATTCAAAATTCTAGTGAAATTCATCTAGTCATTGTTGTCGTAAGGGATTATGTAAGCCAAATACTGGATATTTACCATCCATAAAAATGTGTCACTGCCAAATGATTTCGCGCTCCAAACTGACTCATTGAAGTTGCACCAGAGTATAGGTTTAGAGAACATGAGATGGACTTCAGGACAAATAGGTTTCGGTAAACCGAGTTGGCTGGATTTGGGAAATGGACAGGCCGTGATTTGATATTTTCTGAGCTGCAGAAAGAAACCTAATAGTACACACATCTAAATTTCCCGCATAATCAAACAGTATGATCAAATATTGGGGGGATGTGTCCCATAATCATACAGTATGATCAAATATGGGGGGTGGGGGCGTGTTATAACGTTAATATTCATAAACTGGTTTCCACAAAGAACTAATTACAGGCAA
Organism: Hypomesus transpacificus; assembly: GCF_021917145.1. Taxonomy (NCBI): domain Eukaryota; kingdom Metazoa; phylum Chordata; class Actinopteri; order Osmeriformes; family Osmeridae; genus Hypomesus; species Hypomesus transpacificus. The sequence goes on along the minus strand of NC_061081.1, from coordinate 5,496,249 downwards.
AAGCTTCTGAAATGTTATGACCATGTTAAGAGTAAAAAAAACACAATTGTTCACTTTTTAGACATTACTTTTGTGATTATTAATTCATTGGTTATTTTTTCTTAATTGGTCATAGTTCACAAGTAGTTTTCAATGAGGATATATTTATTTAGTAATAATCAAATACCTACCAAGGAACAACATTCGCTATTACTTACTGCTTAGTTAATCTTGGTTCCATATTAGTTAATAGTATTAAATTCTGTGTTATTGTAGAACTACTTATTACTTCCTGCATAGCCCCTAATAATAATGGCCCCTAATAGTAATACTAACAATAACAATAGCTGCCCCTAATAAAAATAATAAGAAAAGGTAGAAACACTTCAACAAGGGGCGATTGACTGGGTTTTTGGGGTATTTCACACTGTTCCTTAAGGTCTCCGAATAGGGTACGTAACATTGGTTGAGCTGAAAATGCCCCAGGTGCTGTTCTATGCCCCTTTACACATCCAGTGAAATTTTCCCGGGAAAAAAATGCTAGGTTTTCTCCTTTTATGTTATGCTCATGAATATATAGATGAGCTGCGCTCTGATTGGTTGGTTTACAATGAGTGATGCTGTGGAGCCAAGACGCAACACGGCCATAGCTATCTAGCATTCCTTGCAAATCAGCATTAATAAAAAGCAGATGAGCTAGAGTCTAGCTAACATTGACTAGACGGGCATGGCTGATGTTTGTCAATACCGTAGCGTAGAAGATCCCTGTGCAGTTCAACCCTCGACACATTTGCGCGAACCATTTCACCAAGGACGGGTTTGAAAACCTGGGCCAGTGTAAAGCAGGATTTGCTATGAAGCTGTTGCTAAAAGAGGTGCGTTCCGACCTTCTGTTCATCACAACCGCAAACTGTAGTATGATTTTGTCGGTAACAGTTATTAGCAATGCTAAACGTATCCTGTATCTAGCACCTGCCTTTCTCCAGTTCTTTCAAATAGATAATCTAGATAGGCGTTAGCAATAGGCCAGACTGCTATTTGTTTTCTGGCAATTTTTTCGGAAGCTTCCCTTCTAATGCCGACTACAGCCAGTCTAGCAAGAGTCATGTGCTAAGTAAGGTATGTTGATGTGTTTAGAAACAGCATTCTACCTATGCTAGCTACAGGAAAGGTTGGCATTGCGAATAGGCTAACTGTTAGAAAATCATACTTACACCTAGCGTTTGTGATGAGCATACAGTTGGAACAGCACCTCTTTTCAGCAACAGCAGTTTAGCAAATCCTTCTTTAAATTGTCCAAGGTTTTCATTTAAAACTGCCCTCTGTGAAATGGTTCAAGGAAATGTGTAATCGAGGGTCAAACTGCACAGATCTTCTCATATAGACAATTACATGACACAGCCCATTGAGTGTTTGGTTCCTTAGGAAGACTCTGAAATGTGTCAGCATTCCATGTACAGTCTGGAACACTGCATTTATTCCCGTAGTCCATTTTCAATATGCTAGAAAAACTTTCTTCATGGAATTATGTGGAAGTACATAGAGCAGCGCGCAGCAAATTTTGGGGCGTGACAAAGGTACAGACCAGGCCAAAAAAGGTGGAGCCCCATTGGGACGTAACTGCTTCTGTCTGGAGAGGGCTCAGGCAGATTACCAATTATAAGCCCAGAGCCCCCCACACCACTAATGACTCCTGCCTGGCCAACGACCTGAACGAGTTCTACTGCAGATTTGAAAGACAATTGGACTGTCCTGAACTACTGCCACTCATACCCCTTTTCCACCAACGCATTTTGGGAGCCGGTTCGGAGCCGGTTCCTAATCGCGAACCAGTTCTTCCTCTTTCGACAGACTGGGAACCGGAAGTGGTTCGTACGTGGGTCGTACGTGGTTCGCAACGAGCACCACTTCGGAGCTGGTGTAGTTTACGAACCAACAAAGAACCGCTTGGGGCGGGGTTACCGTGATCAACAAAACGCTTTGGCCGCCATTGCTCTAAGTTTTTACAATTCATATTTCAGCCAAACGCTACTTGTAAATCAGAATCTGAATGAAAATGTATCGAGAAGGGGGCAGTGTAGTTGCTGAAAATGTGCTTATTTTATTGATGAAACTGCTAATTTGTAAATTTGCTCCGACTTTTATTATTCTCGATTGTAATGTAAACATTCGGGATGCGCGCGCAATGTGGCTGCAGAAAACCGGGAAAGGATAGCATTTTTTATGGCAAAAGGACCACACGGATAATACAAATAGTTAGATTTAAAAAGACCAAAAAGGTCGAGGACAGCCTTCAAAGCGAAAGCGATTACCCATTTATCTGTCGCATCAGAATTTTGATTTGACTTTCACGAAAGTCTTGAAATTTGAGTGAGAATGTCGCCCGGTACAGACCGCATAGTCGAGCGGCAACCATGTCTTCATCATGTCACTAAGTTTGTAGTTTTACAGTTTTAAAAGTCGACAAGGACAGCTTTCAAGAGATATGGGAATTTTGCTTTTAGCCAGCTGGTGCCATTGTTTTTTTGATTTGTTCAAACTGGCAATCTGAGTGATACTGCGTCCCCGTTACACTGTTTTGACGTTAGCCTCAGTCAGACTCGCTCACTGGCAGTGTGCACAATGTTGTGATTCACTCAATTTTACACCAGAAACGTCAGGGAGGACTGCCTAATGTAGATACGAGCCTGATGAAGATAGCCAGCATCTCGGATTTCTTTAACCAAGCCTGTTTAATTCGTAATTTGCCTGAGAAAGCGACCTCCGTCAGCCAGGCTAGTTTTGGCCGATCAATTGGTCAGGTTATTTAAGGGTATTGGGCTCAAGTGAATTTTGTGCATAGACAAGTGAAACGTAAATGTATTTGTCCAAAGGCCAAGAGCCTCAAAAAGTTAATATCAAGCCCTGCAATCCAGTGGCCAGAGATATATGATGACCTGATCGACACTCCAAGTGTAATAGTCCGGGGAGAAGTTCGTCTTTTACAACCGACATGCGCAGTTGAGACTGCTTGACAGTTGTGTGACGTAGGGTGATAATTGGCCTATACAAATGGCGAGTTGAACAAACACGTCGGATGCACCGTGTTTGGATGCCGATGTAGGTTCGCAAAACCATGAGCAACAACAGCAACGAAACGTCCGCCATTGTTGATGTTGTGTTTGGCGCTACCGCGCTAGCGTTGCTGGGAGATATGAGACGTATACAGTGACGTAATGACGTGGCTCTGTGGTGGCTCTCGCCCGTGGAAAAGCAAACCGGTTCTTAGTAAGCTCCGTTCTTGAACCAGCTCCGAACTGGCTCTAGCACCAGCTCCGAACTAGCTCCCGGTTCACTTTGGTGGAAAGGGGGTATCAATCTCTCCTGCCACCCTCAAGCAGTGCCAGCCTGTCTCAAGTCCTCCACCATCATCCATGTGCCCAAAAAGCCAAGGGCAACAGGACTAAATGACTACAGACCTGTCGTCCTGACCTCTGTGGTAATTACATCTTTTGAGCGCCTGGTGCTGGCTCACCTCAAATCCATCACAGACCCCCTCCTGGACCCCCTGCAGTTTGCTACAGAGCCAACAGGTCGGTAGACGATGCAGTTACAGTTTTTCACAATTGTTAACACACTTTTCTTAAACAATAACGGCTTTCTCAAAACTGCACACACCAAATGCTAAATCTGAAACTCGCTTTACAAGATGACTCTTTGCCATCAAATCTCTTACCTGTTCACAAAATGGAACTTGTGTTCTCATTTGGTACACACAGCCATATTTTCAAATGACACACACATCCATTCCATTCATAACTGTACACACAACTAAGCATTTGCTGCACACTACCAAGCATTCATAGTACACTGTAGTGCAAAATTGAAAACACAATTATAGAAATGAAACACACCATATGAATGACAATGACTCTGGAGAATGAGCCATTTCTGCTTTTGTAAAATGTCTCAGTGTAGGTCTACTTTTTTCATAGTCAAACATAAAACAGCACACAAATATGCACACAAAGAAAACATTTGTTCCAGTACACACAGAGAACAGGCTCACGGTCTGGGAGTTCCTGAATGTAGCATGGTCAGCCAGGATCCTAGTTTGTATTTGTCGGAGTGTGACAGCGTTGTTCTCACAAACAATATTTACAATTTCAGTCTCCTGTTCAGCTGTGAAAGTGTGTGTTCTTCCTCCATGGTGTGGTTCTCTTTCAGTCCTGCAAAATACAAATACTGTGATCACACTGTATTCTATTGAAATACAGTTTTACAGTACACAAGGTAAATAGATTTTGTACCTGTTCTCCATCCTGAAGGTTCTAATGAGGGAGTCAGGTGGCTGAGCCGTTAGGGTATTAGGCTAGTAATCAGAAGGTTGCCGGTTCTATTCCTGGCCATGCAAAATGACGTTGTGTCCTTGGGCGAGGCACTTCACCCTACTTGCCTCGGGGAAATGTCCCTGTACTTACTGTAAGTCGCTCTGGATAAGAGCGTCTGCTAAATGACTACATGTAAATGTAATGATGGCAGCAACTGTGAAGCGGCTGAGATTTGGTTTGACCCTCTGGCCAGCCTCCCTCATGCTCAGACTATGGTTGAGCACATGGTCTACCACAGTGGCCCGAATCTCATTAGAGATGATTGTTCTCCTTCTTTACATTTACATTACATTTCCTTGTACTCCTCTTACTCCTCCTTGTCCTCCTCCTCTTCCTTCTCTCTGTCCTCCTACTCCTCTACCTGCTACTCGTCCTCCCCCTTGTCCCCCTCCTTGTTCTCTTCTTCCTCACACTTTTACCCCTCTCCTTCTCTGGTGGTCAATATGTTCTAAGTTCTCCATTGTTCACCAAACAAAACAGAGGCCCAACAAGGCCCTTTATGCAGCAGTCCTGATAGCAAATTGCTCACCAGACTTGAGTGTTTAGAGATTTAAATAGTTGTGTGTTGTAGGTTGATGCTTTGAGATTTTACTTGAGAAGTGTGTGCAACAACCGGACATTGTGTGTACCAGGGCAGCGCCTAATCCAATCAGCAAAAGCCTGTAATCGTGGTTCCAAATAGGTAGATGTCTTCAATGTCCTCCACGGAAAGTGCCGCTGGACACCCGACGCATCCATAGAGTAGCCAGCTACGAACGTCCCGTCAGGACAGTCAGGTTCCCCCAAACCCAAGCTGGTGTCGATTGCATTACAGTTTTTTGCAATCACTGACACATTTTAGAACCATGAGGTCCTTTTTCAAAACTCTGATGATCAAAATGCACATTTTTCAAAACGCTAAGACAATTTTCAATTGCTTGGATACCTTACACATACACCTTAGATCATTTGTTCATTGAAATATAATCATCTGTTCAAAATGACAAGTAAAGATCAAAGTATCACAATTTCAAAATGCTAATTCACACAACATCTGAAATGTCTGTTATTTTCTTACATTACAATGATCTAACTGTCAATTGATACTACTGCTCAAAATGATAAGTAACGGTTGCATTTCTCTTATTGCATTGTTGGAATAAACAATATTCCAAGTTTAGAACATAAAAGTTTCAATGTAGCGAGATCCATTGACACCAATTACTATGAAACATGAACAAATTGGAATAAACCAACATGTTTTCAGATTTGAAAACCAGCAGCACCTGTAGGTATGCGGGCCTTGTACTGTATTTGCTTTGTCAATTTGCAGCCTTGTACTTGACCCCATACGCTCCCTTCCTCAACCGTATTGAGGAATTGGTCTTCACATGGAGGTGTACGATAGGCACCCTCATGAACAAGTTCCTCTTCTCCAGGCCATGGATGAGTGATACAATGACATCGCGGCAGACCAGTGTCAGGCCTGGATTCGCTACGCCTGGAGATTCTTTCAGAGATGTTTGTCAAATGAAAACATCTATTGAGATGTGAATGAAAACTTGTGGCCAAATCCACAAGACATGGGTGATGGAAATATAGGACTGTAATCAATCCTTTACTTTGCTCTGTCTGTTTTTTTGAGCCAGGTGAGGAACACTGCAGTACATGTTCACGTACTGTAGCATCATTTTCTTTTGTAGCTTGGGTGTGTTTGTCTTCGGCAAGGGCACAACCATTGTTATCTATATATTATTTTATTTTTTTGCCCCCCTAAGGCTCAGTCAATATTTGGACTACATAGACAACGGCTGTGTCAAAATGTTTGTCTTAGTCTCGATTGAGTTGCTTGTATTGGGATTTACGTTCCGTTGCACAGTTTAGGAGGTTACAACGTTTTTGTGGCGACAAGGTGCCTTTAGTTGACGAAGGGTAAACTGTAACAGCTACGTCACAACGTCAACACACGTTAGCAACGACGCATGGATACAACCTGATAGACATTCTAGCACGCAAATTGGAGCTTGGATTACGGGTGAAAAATACCACCCCCAAAAAATCAGAACCAGAATTTTTTTGTTGAAAAAGCGATTTCGAATGGAACTGCAATCTCCGATTTTTGATTTAGGTCATGAAAGTCTTTGTAATTTGAGCGAGTGTGGGTCGCCCGTGAGACCGCCTAGTCTTTTAAGCGGCAGCCATGCGTGAAAGCGTCATAGTAGTATTTTCGTACCAAATTTTATAGTTACATTTTACACGAAAAAACTGAAAGAGGGAAATGTTATGACGATATGACTGTTGTGAAGACAGCCAGGTGGTGAGATTTTAATGTAAGTTGCTGAAAAAACGTTGATTTGTTTGCTACGTGAGAGCACCGTCAGCCTCCATTGACGATTGCGGCAGCAACAACAGTGTTGTCAACGAGTGTTGACACTCGTCGACTACAATGAAGCACAAAATAAGTTAGTGTCCTATCAACATAATTGCACGTATGAAAGGGGCTATACAAGTCATAAAAAAATCACATCTAGAATAATATACATCATCAAAAGAATATTATGGGATTCTAGTTTTTGATCACATAGCCATGTGAAAGGTTGGATTGGGAAACTGCAATCATGATTCATTCACCTGGCTTGTTTTGAATGGGCTGACGGGGCGTGTTTGAGTGTCTGTGAGGAGCTCCACAGCCTTCTCTCCCAGTCCCGTCTTCCACTTCATCACAGCATCTGCAATTAGAAGTCATGAACTTATTGTTTGCACCAATTTGAACGTTGAACGCTGCGTGTAAGCCACAGTTCACGGCATCTCAAAACACCTACCACTCTTTCGGAACTCCAGCACCTTAAGGTGCTCCTCAAGGTCTTGGAGTTCAGCCTGTGTTTGGGCCACCTGTAGGTCCATCACTGGCACCTCTTCAGCGTGTCTGCCCTGTAGTCGCCTGAATAGGAGAGCCTCTTGCTGGTTCTCCTCCAATGTCTCCATCTTCTGGAGCATAACCTGTAATGTGTCTGTCAGTAAAGACAAGTAAAACAAGTTTACAAGAGTTAACATGATTGGCATACACTGTGGTTCTTCTAGATGAGCTGTAACATTGATGTGAATAACACATGTTACCTTGAATGGTTGTATACAAAGCATTAGTAAGACAACATTTGTTGTTTTGACAAATATGTATCCCCCTGCCACGATCAGAACAACTTAAGTATGCCTTACAATGAGTTGACAATGCTATTGAGAAGCTTTGAGTGTCTTATATTTGCACTTGCCTGGCTGCCAGCTGTTTTCCTGGACCCCCTATGGGTTCTCCTCCACCAGACCAGAGTTGACACCTAGGGGTCTGGTGATGCAAAAGTGTTAAGTCATGCTTTTGCTTCAAAACATAGCCTTTAGGGTTGCCATGGTTCATACAATTATTGTCACTGTTATAAACGGTCATTCATTACTTTACCATAATTTCCCAGGGACACTGTGCTAGGCCGTGTGACGGTGGTAGCATAATCTGTACAGAAATGAAAGTGGAATGTAGTTTATGTACATAGTATTAGCATTTTGATATTGATATAAAAGGAGTAGCATTGCACATGTGTTATCGTTCGAAAGCAGGGCCCCACAGCGTAGCGTCGCACATGTGATTCTGAACATTCCAACTGACTATTTTCCGATAGACAAACTATGTGACAAACGCTACAGTATGGCTTCAAAATTGACAATTAGTAGGCTAACAAGTAACACTAGCAGGTAGGAGCATTGCTACGAGTATTATGCTAGGTTGCTAGGTAACGGAAGCTAATTAAAGCTACATAGCTGCCGTTTTGGAAAAAACTCACTCGTGGAAGCGTCGGAAATATTTAGAACTCGCGCATCTTAAGGTTAAAACGAATAAACTTATCCAAAAACAGATGTCATGTACAAATTGGAAGAATTAGTGACATGATACTTTTATAGACGCCATTGCTGTGCATGCCATGACCGACTGATCAAAACGTAATCAGCCACGCGCTAGCTCCACAGTCTTTGAAAATCCAGGGCTAAATAAACTATTTTCGGACAAGGTTTTTTCAGTTCTGAACGTTTATTATCACTGATTCTTTTGTGGGTGATTTGTGAGACGCTAAACTTTAATGTATGTATTTTCAGTATTTAAACATAACTTTCTGGAGGGTTTAGCCTTGCCTCTACAGTACATTATACTAGCACTACTACTAGTAGCGAAATCCTAACGTGAACAATGTGAATCGGAAACAGATAACCAGGCTAAATAGCCTAAATTTCAAACTTATACGTAATAGCATGCTCCATCCAATTTCAGAAAATATGTTTATATATTTAAAACTATTTCTGTAAAGAAACTCACCTTTGAAGTAGCTAATTTCCAGTTGAAATCCATGCGTTCAAGACGGTTGAATCCCTGCAAACTCTTCTGAAATCCCAGTTTCAGAGATGCGTTCAAATGGGCATGCGCAAAGTTGTTGCTCAGGGGCAGACTGAGGGGCAGGTTAGCTAGGAAGAATTGTAATATTCTTTGATGACTTGTCTTTGGAAATGAAACTTAAGAATCGCTTACCTTTTGGTCTCATTTATCAATTTAGTATTACAAAATTATTGCAGCTCAAACTTGCTTTGTGTGTCTTACAGCTTTGGTGTGCTGGACAAAGAATGTTTGCTTAATCATGTTACACATCACACATTGATTGCTTTTGTACATGTAAAGAATGAAATACTTATATTTTAATATAGGCCTAAGGCTAAGAATATAAGAATTATATTCCAAATTCAGTCTTTTATTTATTAAAGCTACCCAGCTAACACACGACGTAACGGCAACGTTGTATGTTCGTACTTTTTGGTCGGTTCCTGACTTACCAGCTAGAGACGTTGTGGTTACGTCATTTGACGGTCATTTCATTACCAGGAGTTTTAAACCAGATTTTACCAATCCATGACGTTGTGGTTACGTCTCCCAATGGTAACTTTGTGACCAATTATCCGTTGGTCACAAGTCACCAGCTGGCAACTATAGCTAATACAGTTACGTTGCCCATACGTAACTAGGACGTAATTTGATGACCAAACCTTTGTCACCAACATTACACACATATAAGAATTGCAATTCCTCTGAGATATTTTGTATGGAGAATGAAGATTAATAAAATGATCAATGTTTAAAACAGTTTTAATAAGTAGGCCTAGCTATATACAAGCACATTACAGCTTAAATGGATAATAGCCTGCATTGTTACCTTTAAATAACTGTGGAATAGCCTACCATCTAAAACATTGGTGGCATCAAGGGTAAGAGAACATAACCATATTACCTATCAAGTCACAGATTAAAAACTGTCATCAGTTTCATTGTTTTACTATGGCGCATTATGGTATTATTATTCTGAGAATTACATTTATTGAGTATGATTAGTCTATTTATATTCAGACAGTAACTTCAAGCTGGAAGCTCAATTATCAATATGTCTGAGTCCTTGTGTGTCAATAAACCTGGAGGAACATTATAGTAATGATGAAGCAGTATTTTTGTTCATACCAAACCCAACTACACTATGTTCGGCTACAATCAATATTCTGGCTACAATCAGTGGACTGGCAAAAGTAAAGGTATTAAAGGTTGTGGAGGCACTACTGACAGCTGATGAGGGAAAGGCGAAGATGGCAGACGTGGAACTGTCGAGGCTGTGGCGTGGTTGGACAACAGAGGAGCGGTAGGCAGTCTGGTGTGACGTTCCTGAGGCAGAGGGAAAAATTACTGGCATAGGTGATCATTGACAGACACGCACATGCCACAGATGGTTTGAGTCAGAAAACATAATTTTGTATTGCAAACCAAAACTTTCAATGTAGAATAAGATACAAATGTATACTTTTTGAAAGTGGTAAATGGCCTCACGAGGTGAGTGTTCTTGGAGTTACATTTCAGGAGATGCAGCTCTTCCTTCGTGATCCTATTGCCATATGATGGGAAGTAATGTTATAATATATATCTCTTGGGTAATGTTATAATATAAATGTCTTAGTTAAGACAACTACTGAAGTGTAACACATTTCATTACCAATGTTTCACCTTTCTTGCACTGAGGTTTAAGGGACCAGGAGACGTTTTCAGAAATGTGGACACCGGGGAAATTGAAACTGGAGACAAAGATAGGTTCTATGAGGGTAATATTCGTTTTACAGTAGTATCAAGTAGATCAACATCTATATATTAAATATGATTGGTCACAAAGTTACTTTGACAGAATGCATGTCAGTTACATCAACAGTCCATGAGTGAAAAACATACTTGTACAAGTTTGTAACATGTTCCCAGTACTACTAACACAGTACTGGATTATACAACACGTATGGGACAAAAGTCTGTATATTGGTTACAGAAACGCAATACACCAAGCTGTCTGAATAGAGCCAGAGACTGAGCTTGCGGGTCGGCACCTGCCTATGGTCGGAACGTCTCGTGGATAGTTCAACAACATTCAAATTCTGCTAACGTTATTCTTCGCAGTTGTTGGTGGATTACAGAGAAACAAGACGTACAGTATTGACCTAGAAATAAAAGTTGGAGTTTAGCTAGTATTTATATAAGTTTTATTACAGTCGTTATTTATATAGAGTAGCATAGCCTAATCGTTTTTGATAGTTGTTATTAGCGTTAGATAGTGTATAGATTAGCTTTTTGTATTTTTTAGCGTAAGAATAGTTTAATATTATATGTAGTTTAATCCTTCGTTTTCGATTAGTTTTTAGTGTAATTTATTGTAGATATTTTGCTGTATATTGTAGTTAAATTAGTTTTAGCGTTAGATATAGAGCTAGCTAGAGCTAGGTTTGTACGGTACGGTACAGTAGCTGACCAAGACCAACAATCAGGTGAGACTACACTGGTGTACTAGTATGTAGTTGTACATGTAGCTAAATGTAAAGTATTTAATCGTTGATGGGGATGTGAAAGATTTAGTTATTAATCAGATTTTTCTTACTATAACCATTTGGTAAGGTCAGGTTCCCTGTGCTAATCTGACAGTTATAACCTCGGAGCTAACGGCTAAACGCAATTGCACGAGCGAATGAACAAGCTAGAGCTAGCGACCTGGGTGTCAACGTTAGAGCTAACGTACTGATCAGCCTTACGTTACTCGCGGTAACCTTCAAATACGCGACATCATGATACCTGATAAACGAATATTTATGTGACAATGACACCATTAATCCCCAGATAGCAGCTGATTCCGCGACGGATCTGGCTGAGTTCCGGCAGATCCGCGTAACAGTCGCATCCGTTTTGCGGATCCGTTCCAGATCTGATACAAATGCTACATTCTAAGTATCATTTTACGGAACTGGCCCGTTTTTGGAACGGATTCGGACATTTCTCTATCATTAATTTTACACTCAAATTTGCTCAGTCTATTTTCGTCATTGACGACGTCTTAATCGAGTTTCAAACACCTTTCACACATTCCCAGACATGAAAAGTATTGGACATCGAGTGTTTAAAAGACAGCTTGCATATTTAATAGTCTACGTTAATAACATTGTCATTTAGCCGACTCTTATCCAGTAATAACCTGTGTCATCGGAACATTTTCCTTAACCCTCATTGTGTGCTACACTTTGTATTGTAAGACAATGTCAATGGTCACACTCATAGGCCTACCTGCATTACTACCTGATATACACAAGGCCAATTATACACCATTCTACCCCATAATACAACATCAGAAACCACGGTTGGCAAACTCGGTGCAGCCACATGTAGGTGGTTAAACAAACAATAACACACAATTAGCACCACAATGTGTGATTAAAAAGTCAGTTTATGTATAATGGCCAAGACTACAACTTAAGGCCACTTAGGGGCTGCTATACAGACTTAAAACTGTCTATGCCTATAACTACCTGACGCGCTTTCTTCTACCTTACGCCGCTCCGTAGCTGGCAGTTGAAATTACAGACTCCTTGTTGTCCGTGTTTTGATGGCCCTTATTGATCACAATGTTCTTCCATTGAACATGCAAGTACATGTGTCCATCAAGCTCCATCAACAAACATTTTTACATTCCCATGAGTGTTGCGGTGTGTGCAAATTGATGCGAAATATAAACCAATGAAAATGGCTCTTACATAAGGGATGCAAAACCTGTGCAATATCAAGCCAGTCAACTGCATTAAACTTGTAAGATGGCAGATTTATTGACAGTCTGAACTAACAAACATGAATGTGCATATTCCAGGAGGGATATCCTTAGCGGAGCTTATGAGAGAAGCCCTCTGGAAATTGTAATGAAGATGTGCAATTATAATAGGGAGGCTATATGGATTGATAACATTGGATAGTCAGTGACACACCAGCCAGGTTGTCACCAAATTGCCTACCGTGCTAAAAAAACATTTACATAACTTTGAAAAACATTTACGTAACCAAGCACGACTACACCATCTGATTTCACTTTGTGGCTCCCGTTTCATAAAGAGCAGCAATTCAATTGTAAAATCAGCTGGTATAGTGGTTGTTTGAATGAAAACCCACACCCTCTTGGCACATGATTGCTGTACACAATTGACAAATGAGTAGAAACAACAGCTATATTTGTGGAATGGAGAATGGTTGTTATAGCAGGAAGTGAGAAGAAGCACACAGAAGTCCCCAACACTGTTGATGATGGGCAGCAGATCACCAGGAAGAATCTTCAACGCTCTGCTCACTGGAAAATAAAAGTAGTAAGTACATTTAGTCATTTAGCAGATGCTCTTACAGAAACAGCCAAGAAAATTAAACTCATCTTGCTACAGAACCATGTTAAATATTTGCTCATTACATGCTAAATAAGAGTCACCATAAACAACAACCCACTGGCAATCAGAACATAACATTAGAAGAGGAGGAGTAATCCAACAGGCCTACTCTGGTAATTAAGGAGGTCTTTAGTTGGTTAAATAGCCGAGCTAACTCATGACTTAAAAGGTATTTTTGACATAATTTGACATTTGCTGTTAGACTTTTAGAAGTGCATGGCAACTATCAGTTAAGCATTTACTTTTGCAGTATACCGATAGACCTCGTATATTACTTTACATCCCAAACTGTATATAAAAACAACGTTAAACCGGTACAAACAAGTACTGTAAATGTTTTTGTCCAGTTATAATCAACAAGGGGCAAGCTGATCGCACGAGATGGCTGTCTCGTGAATTTGTGGCTAAACATTCGGACACAAGCCGTTATTTGTGGCAGTTAGAGGACACCAGCAAACTAGGTGGTCTAACGATACAGTACCAGCTTTTGAAAAGTAACGTTGAGTAAGTAGATAGAAGTTTATAATATTATTGTAACTAAAAATGACTTAATGTAAGTGTACATCTCATTATACATTTGCTGTTAGACTTTTAGAAGTGCATGGCAACTATCAGTTAAGCATTTACTTTTGCAGTATACCGATAGACCTCGTATATTACTTTACATCCCAAACTGTATATAAAAACAACGTTAAACCGGTACAAACAAGTACTGTAAATGTTTTTGTCCAGTTATAATCAACAAGGGGCAAGCTGATCGCACGAGATGGCTGTCTCGTGAATTTGTGGCTAAACATTCGGACACAAGCCGTTATTTGTGGCAGTTAGAGGACACCAGCAAACTAGGTGGTCTAACGATACAGTACCAGCTTTTGAAAAGTAACGTTGAGTAAGTAGATAGAAGTTTATAATATTATTGTAACTAAAAATGACTTAATGTAAGTGTACATCTCATTATACATTTGCTGTTAGACTTTTAGAAGTGCATGGCAACTATCAGTTAAGCATTTACTTTTGCAGTATACCGATAGACCTCGTATATTACTTTACATCCCAAACTGTATATAAAAACAACGTTAAACCGGTACAAACAAGTACTGTAAATGTTTTTGTCCAGTTATAATCAACAAGGGGCAAGCTGATCGCACGAGATGGCTGTCTCGTGAATTTGTGGCTAAACATTCGGACACAAGCCGTTATTTGTGGCAGTTAGAGGACACCAGCAAACTAGGTGGTCTAACGATACAGTACCAGCTTTTGAAAAGTAACGTTGAGTAAGTAGATAGAAGTTTATAATATTATTGTAACTAAAAATGACTTAATGTAAGTGTACATCTCATTATACAGTGCGTATACTAGCTGCTGTAGCTAGATGGCGCTAGCAATATAGCTACATCGAATACGATCCAGTGGTGTACTCTGTTAAATTGTTAGAGCTAAGCTAACGCTATTTCTACTGGCCGGGCATGCCTCTTTATGGATAGACCTGTAGCTACCAACTTGTTATATGTATATATACATAGTAATTACCGATTGGTTTGTCCATTCTACAATTTTAAAAGCTATTGTAAAACCACGACTGGAAGAACTGCTATAAAATAAACCAGTAGCTATAGTGCTAGCTCGAGCTACTAATGTACTGTTAGCTCTAGCTTTGTCTACTGTAGCTCGGTCCTACTAACGGAACATTAGCCAGATATGCCATAGTTAGCGAGCTACGACACAAACGTAACAAATACACTGTGTTCCATCATTTTAATTAAATATGACTTGTTGCACATGTTATTTATATTATTATATTATCACGCTTACCTCGATGTTGAACAGTTCTCTTCAACGTCGCTGTCCGTTGCTCATTTGTAGCTCTACAGTCCTACAGTAGGATCTTTAGCCAGACAGGATATGGATGAGCATTGGCAACGGCAACTGTCAATTACTTGAAATGACCATTCAGAAGCAAGTTGTTGCTTGTGAATAGCTAGTTTTCAGAGTCAATCGGCCAATCAAAAATCATGCACTTTCCATTGTATTTTATTATTTCACCATATAATTTGAAACGGCATTTAATTAGTTGATTCTGATCTGAGAAATAATATCTGATCGTATTCATTTGTTAAAACAATAATAATCTTAATCATGTAAAAAATGTTCTTTCAGTTTGAGGTTTATCTGGAATACTGTAACAGAAAGGAGTCACACATCACGTCTTCAGCACAACAGGAAGGTGAGTCAAACACACAAACATACAATGTGTTACAATATTTATGGGTATAAGGAGTAAAAAGTGTTAACTTGTTTAGTTTTTTTTGTATTAACTTTGTTGTTATTCAGATAAATGTCTGATACACACACATATACAGTGGAAAATAAATAAATAAAGATCAGTAGAGGGCTGGGGTTAAACCCCAGATGGACCCTAAAACATGTATTTCTGTCAGAATCTATTTTAGAGAGAAGATGAAAAGGAGGCAACCTCCATTAACAGACTCCGGAGTCAGGCGGAGGGCACGCTTTGCATTAGAAAAACGACTCCATGACATTGCAGACGACTCTCATTTAACAGAACAGGCGGTAGAAAACAGGGCAGACCCATGTGACAACACCAATGACAGCGATGGCAACCATGATTGTGACTCTAGCGTTACTCCTCAAGTGGAGGATGACAATTCAGATGACCATCACACAGACATAGAATGGGGGGGAGAAGAAATGGTTTCAGAGTCTGATGATGACACTGATGAAGAGCATGTGAGCCTTTTGGACAGCTTAGCCAATTGGGCTGTACAGTTCAGTATTTCTTTGGTCGCGCTCACAGCCCTCCTTACCCTGTTGAGGGTGTACCACCCAGAACTGCCAAAAGATGCTAGGACTGTCCTCAAAACAGAAATTAATTACAAAATACAAGAAAAATGTGGTGGGTTGTATCATTATACAGGTATCTTGGCAGCGCTTCGTAACACCTTATCTCAACATATACGCAATGTTGCTGATGGCTTTAAATTCAAGCTGCAGATTAATATTGATGGGTTACCACTGTTTAAAAGCTTTTCGTTCCTAGCTTTAGACTGGGGAAGACCGGCACTGGACCTGTTCCTTGCTCTGGTACAATCATTTTAAAACAGACTGTGACCATATAAATGGTTAAATAAGTCAATATGAAAAAATATTTGTACTTACATTATGTGCTCTTTGAAACTATATTCAGGGGTGTCAAACCCTGGTCCTCGAGGGCCGCTGTCCTGCATGTTTTAGATGTTGCCCTGCTCCAACACACCTGATTCAATTAAATGGGTTGTTATAACGACCATTCATTCGAATCAGGTGAGCTGGATCAGGGAAACATCTAAAACATGCAGGACAGCGGCCCTCGAGGACCAGGGTTTGACACCCCTAATATATATCATACTTCATATGATAGATAAATAAATGATGAAGAGAGGAATAGCATGTAACAGCTAAAAGTAACACTTTTAATTGTTTCTTAACTCTTTCTGTAGCGGCTCAGCTGCACATCCTGACCCTGCTGGAACACATCAAGCAGCAACAAATGCAACTTGCTGCTGCTGTCAACAGTCTTGCTGCAAGAGTGGGTACAGAAACTCCAGTGGCTGAGATGCCGGACAATATGAATTTCCCACTGACCACCGTGTCTGAAGTGGAGGAGTTGGAGGAGTGGCTGAAAGACTCAAGGAATTCTCATGCTAAGCAAAACATGGTATAAAGCCAACAACTTCATTGTCTTTTTACATCATCACCTTTAAGGCGACATCCATCACTGCTGTTTAGTCTACTGGGTTTTAATATTGTTTAGCTGGTGTTGAGTGCAGGGTTCTGTTCAGATAAACCCAGCATTTGATGCAGAATTGCAAACTTCATAGAGTTCACAAAACAACATTTTTAGACCTGATTTCATGAGCCAACAAAACTGTGCATAATTGTAGCAAATATTTTGTCTTGATCAAGAAGAAACCTTTTTTTATCTTGTCAGATTTCTGCGCTTGGTGCAGTAGGAGGACAGAACACCAAGAGAATATCCTGGAATGTTCTATCAAAGATTTTCTCCGACACAGTGGCCAAAATAATTAATTGGAAAGGAGTAAATGGCAAAAAATGTTTCAAAGAAATGCTCACGAGAACTCTGTTAATCAGTAAGTATTGTAAAATACAGTGAAGTAGCTGTCAAAACAATGGAGCAGTGGTTCTCAAGGACCACCTGTCCTGCATGTTTTAGATGTTTCCCTGCTCCAACACACCTGATTCAAATGCATGTTCGTAAACAGGCTTCTACAGAGCTAGATAACGACCTATTCATTTGAATCAGGTTTGTTAGAGCAGGGAAACATCTAAAACAAGCAGGACAGGTGGTCCCTTAGGACAGGTTTGAGAACCACTGCAATGAAGAATTAGCTGGAATAAGTGGAAACATTCAGAATATCTGTTAGTGACAGTTTTATTAAGTGATGGACAAACTCCCTCAACAGAAGCTGTAAGGAAGAATCATCAGAGTGAGATTGACTCTTGCGCCATAAGATGGTTCAACCTGGCATCTGACAGGGGAGGCGGCCGCAAAGACAGGGCGATGGCCAAGGAGACCTCTTAGTTTGTGTCTTCTGTCTAACTCATTGTTCATTCCTGTTTTATGTGTGCATTTAGTATTGTTAAAGTGAATCATTAAACTAGGACATGGTTTTCTTCCTCTTATGCATTTGATTTGATTTAATAAAAGATTTGTATTTTTTATTATTTGTATTTTTATACATTTGTGTTTTTTGTTATGTTAAAATTTGAGAATGTACATATATTTAAACTAATGGCTTGAAAATTAATAAAAGTATTTTATTTGAAAATCTTCGTGTTTTTTTTCTTACTGAGAACTATATTGAGCGTGAACTAACATATATGGGGAATATAACCTAAATAATCGTTGCCGTTTTTGAACTGGCCCAGTGTCGGTCCGGATGTGAACCACATCCGTAAAACGGATCCGCGCCGGTATTGGCCCATTGTGCCGTTGGACACCGGCCCGAGTCCATTTTACGGATCTGGCCCAGACTTTATGGAGGCTCTGGCCCGGATCTGGGCCAGATGATTTTTGCTATCTGGGTCGACACCAAGCATATCCTTCTGTATGAAACAATTTAGCTCTCCCTAGTGTTGTGGATGATTCCCCTCGTTCAAGTGCATTCTTCAATTAGGTTTGACGCCAAGTGGCCGGAACTTTCTAGGTTTGACGCCAAGTGGCCGGAACATCTTTAAAGAGTGCCGTAAATAATTGTAAATTATTGACTGCATATTTAATACATTATTTGTCTCTGCCAACACATACAGTTTCCCAACTGTACTGTTGCCAAGAAACAATTACATTTCCCTGAACAAGCTTGCTTGCTACTTTAGGTCTCATGACACTGCAAGCCAGCTATTTTGTTTCATGTACATTTATGTTTCCATTTATTGCGCAACCAGTGAAATAAGGTAATCTTTGCTGCCCAAAGTGTGATACAATCTAAAACACAACAATTGTTGTTAAATAGTAAATAGTCTACACATTTCTCAACAGAATGAGTGATGAGAAGCAAGAAAGATCAAGGCAATACCTCCGATCCTGGAGATCAGCTAAACGTGTGCTCAAAAAGATAGACACAGAGAATCTGATTGATGACAGCCACATGGGCAACCACGTGGACGACACTGAAAACATGTCATCCCCACAGTCCATTACAGCATCATTAGAGTTGGAGGAATACTTGCAGGATGACATGGAGGTAGCCTTGGACGATGATAGGGGAGAAGCCTATGAAGACGACAGGGAGGTAGCGTTTGAGGATGATGGGGAGGTACCCACTGACCTTGAGGAAAGTAATGATGAGGAGTCCGACAAAGAAAACAACATAGAAAGTACATCACTTGCATCAGATCTGGCAACCTGGGCCACTCACTGTCAGGTGAAGAACAATGCCGTTGATCAGTTGTTGAAGATTCTTCAGAATCATGGCCACTCGGATCTCCCATCCTCCGCTCGTACCCTGCTAAAAACACCAAGGCAGGTAAATACAACACAGAAGTCTGGAATGGAGTATCTGAATTATCCATTGCGTGATACATTGCTAGACACCCTGAAGAAATACCCATTTGAACAGCTGTCTGACTGCGACACAGTTAATCTGTCCCCCAACATTGATGGATTGCCGCTGTTCAAGAGCTCAGGGAAAGCAATGTGGCCTGTCCTATGTGCTGTCCACCTCAAGCCCATCACTGTTTTCCCAATCACACTGACGTGCGGAAACAAGCGGCCAACCGACCTGCATTTTTTAGATGACATGGTGGCAGACCTCAATGATCTACAATCTAGTGGCCTGCAACACAGAGAGAAACATTTAAAGTTAATGTTCTTTGCATTGTGTGCGATGCTCCAGCAAAAGCCTTGGTCCGTAACACAAAGCTGTGCTCAGGTTATTACGGCTGTGATAAATGCACTCAGAAAGGACAGTGGTTTAACAGAGTTACATATCAGGAAACAGAAGAACTCACCCTGCGAACAGACGAAGCATTCAGACATCAAACCCAAGAAGAGCACCATCATGGCAACACTCCCCTGCTAAACTTGCCTATCGACATGGTAAAAGCCTTCCCCATTGACTACATGCATCAGGCATGCTTGGGTGTCATGAAAAAGCTTCTCCTCATCTGGAACAGAGGAGAGAAAGGTTGTAGAATGTCTGTGACACAAATACAGGAGGTGAGCAGCAGGCTTCTTCACCTTAAACCTGAAATTCCCTCCATCTTCTTCGCAAACCACGAGGTCTTGAAGAGCTGGAAAGGTGGAAAGCCACGGAATTCCGGCAGTTTATGCTGTACACTGGTAAGGTGGTCCTGAGGGGAATCCTGAGGGATGACCTGTACCTCCACTTCTTGTCCTTCAGTGTGGCGATGTGCATTTTAGTGAGCTCTACGACTCTCAAGCAGTATTCACAATACGCTCAACAACTACTGCAGTACTTTGTTGTGAGAGGACGGGAGCTTTATGGCAAGACGTTTCTTGTGTACAATACGGACACAATGCTCCACATAACTGCAGATGCCGTTTTGTTCGATGGGTTGGACAACTGCAGTGCCTTTAAATTTGAAAGTTTCTTGCACACCATGAAGAGGATGGTGAGGAATGGAAGATGCCCCCTTTCCCAGGTGGTGAAGAGGATCGAGGAGAGAAAAGAAGAACCCCTGCAAGTGCAAAAACAGAAAATTACAAATAGCCCAAAGGACAGAGCGTTCGTGCTGGATAGTGAGGAAGGCTGCGATGTCATTGATGAGACAGAAAAAAATGGGTGCCACCTGTGCCGTGTATATAGTAATCCGCAACCACTGTTTTTGGAGCCTTGTAACTCATCCATCATTTGAGTGTTTCAATACAAGAACACAACCACAACAATGAGATGGATTCCCTGCGAAACAATAAAGAGTATCGCCATGAAGAAACAAATGGGGGATAAAACGATCTTCATAAAAATCTTACACAAACTATGAGTATGTATAAATGTTGTGAAAGTATACTCGCAAATTACGTTGTTGTTACGAATCCACGACTTTCACTTTTCTGGTTGCCACGACGTAATGTAATTACGTTGTGGCGACGAAAGTTTGGTCATCAAATTACGTCCTAGTTACGTAAGGGCGACGTAACTGTGTTAGCTGGGTATGTTCCTGCATATGAGAAAATTGATGACCATGCTGGGGCTGAGCTGCACATGAATTACATACATTGTCTACATTTATACGTTCTAGGTGCAACATTTAATATTGTGTGATTGAAATTCATGTCGACTATGGCTACATTACAAAAGTGTCAGAACTGAGAGCAGTCCAGTGTGATCTCTCCATGGATAAACCACTGCACTCGAGATCCGTTGTCCTACGACCAAAGAGCGACTTAACGGCAACTTAACCCATGGTACCAAAATTAATGTATCCAGCCGACCAAGGGACAACGTCACGGCAACGTTGTCCACGGGACCAAAAATAACAGTATCCAACCGACCAAGGTACGACGTCGCGGTAACGTTGTCCACGGGACCAAAATTAACGTAACCAGCCAACCAAGGTACAACGTTGCGGCAACGTTGTCCATGGGACCAAAAAATTACGTAACCAGCCGACCAAGGTACAACGTCGCAGCAATGTTGTCCATGGGACCAAGAAATAACGTAACCAGCCGACCAAGGTACAACGTCGCGGCAACGTTGCCCACGGACCTAAAAATGACGTTACCAGCCGACCAAGGTACAACGTTGTGGCAACGTTGCCCACGGACCTAAAAATTACGTTACCAGCCGACCAAGGTACGACGTCGTGGCAACGTTGTCCATGGGACCAACTGGCAACTTTCCCTTTATAACGTTGCTACGACGTTGCCACGACGTTGCCAGAAGGTAACGTCACGGCTAACCAACTGAGCACTTACTGGCAACGTTGCCGTGTTATTTAGCTCTATAACTTGCAACTACTAGCGAGATATTAAAAACAAACATGCCCGTTAACTAGGGTGACCAGACGTCCTCTTTTACCCGGACATGTCCTCTTTTCGAGACCAAAAAAATGCGTCCGGCAGGCAGCCATTTCCAATCTGGCAACACTGAGCACCTTGCGCCACCAGTTAAATTATTTACAACAGCACATGACATCTGCAGCCATGCCAAAACGTAAATGTGTCTTTATTTTCCCATTTGAATATGTCGCCAATAATATGCTACATTTATTGCTATTACATTTATTGCTTTAATATATGGACAAGACACATAAACCCCCCCCCCGTAACGAAGTGTGCTCTTTTTCACAAACTCAAATCTTGTCACCCTACATTAACATGTAGACACTTACCCCTTAATGCTATCAAATGTTGGTTGCAATGCACATTGAGAAAGTATATGAAAATAATGTTTATAGTTTTTGTGGCTTTGGATACCTTTCATAGAAGGTCGGCACAAACGGGGGAGAAATCTTAAACGAAAGTTTAGAATGTTTTCTTCAAAATAAGGTATGTTTAGTCAATTTCAAAACATATACATTTTGAGAAAAATCTAGTTGAAGTAATGTTGATGAAAATCCCATAGGAATGCATTGAAAACTGAACGTTTGTTCTAGGTTGGTTTTTCCCATGTAACTTTTTTCAGCATTTCGGCACAACATTGACACTTCCTGAAAAGCTAAGTTACGTATAAACACGTCATCAGTCAAATTTTAAAGAAAATCGAAAGACATACATTTTGAGTTTTGGCTCCCTGAATGAGTCTTTCAGAAACCTGTGACGTGAGACGTTTTCAGCCTCTGTAACTCCCGCGCTTGACTCAAGCTAGGCTGCTTCCAATGCTCAAGTCAACTGATTATTACGTTGGTAATATAAAACCCACTCTCTTGGTGACTTTTTAAATAAATGTTTCTACCGAAATGATTCATGGTAGTGATATGCAAATGTTGTTGTCACGTAGCACAAATCGGAACCAATCATTACCTTTTTTGTCTGTCAGGAAATGCAAAACTATTTAAAAAAAAGCGTGAATATTCTTTCTATCTGGCAATCAATTTTGCAAGAAAAGAAATTCTATGGCAGATAAATAAACAAGAACTACTGAAAGTGCATTCATAGGTGAGGGGGAGCAACACATAGCCACAAAAGATTAGTGTTCTGTCTTACCTTTAAATGTAAGATGCATGTGTTTTTAGCACCCCCTGCTGGCCAGCAGTGTATTTACCAGGCAGCTATTTAGTTTCAGTTAGAAGTTCACCTCACATAACATACTGTCGAGTTCCGAAGTGTTGTTGTTCTTCCGTGCGTAAGCATTGCTTGTGAGTATTGTGTTCTTCTAAGTCGCTTTTCTATGCTGTTTGTTTGCTTATATACAACCCACATTTTTATTGTTTTCTGTATTTTTTACAGTTTCACTCCTTTATCATTTTCGAAATAAATCTGGAGCTAGAAGGCTAATTCCCGAGTCCCGTGTCGTGATGATAGGAGTTTGGCTGGCTGTCTAATTCGGGTTAGAAACACCTTAAGGAGGACAGTACAGTGAAAAAGCAAGCGACCAGCCGGTTAATTAACATCGTTGGAACTCAACCGAAATTAGACGATAGAAGAAAGCAGAGACAAAATCAGTGTCTCTCAGGCTAGCTCAAGATCTTCATCAACGGCTAGCGCAGCTGCAAGGCTAGGTGCCCGTGCTAGGGCAGAAGCAGCACGCGCACGCACCTCATTTGCCGAAAAGGAAGTTAAGTTAAAGATGGAAAAGGCTAAACTGGATGCTGAACTAGGAGCATTGACGCTGCATAGAGATGCGGCTGCAGCTATAGCCCAGACAGAAGCCTTAGAGGCAGCAGTGGAATTTGAAGGCAGAGGAGTCCCTTACAATAAAGACAATAAATCTGTATCTCAGAAAGATATCTCAGAACGCACGACGGAGTATGTTCAAGAACAAGCTAAGTTTCATATCATCCCTACGCCTCCCGATGGTGTCAAAGGCCCATCTTCACTACACACTAATGACAGTACTTTTACATAGTTGACACTCCATTTTAATAAACCCAATGCACATAAACCTGAACCCGCGGTTGTGTCGTCAGACTCCAAACACGCAGCTATCTCCACTCAGGTCTTTTCAAACCTACAACAGTCTGACCCAGGACTGCACAGCCAACCTGTAGATCCACAGACTCAGCATTACGCTCCCCAACTTGACTCAGGCTCGTCTCCTGCAGGTCAAGCCCTGGATTTCGCCAAGTACCTAGCACGTCGTGAGCTTGTAAATACAGGACTCACTCAGTTTGATGATAGCCCTGAGAGGTTTAGAGCATGGCAGTCAAGCTTCCTTAACGCCATCAGAGGTCTAGACCTTTTAGCAAGCGAGGAACTGGACCTACTAATGAAGTGGCTAGGTAAGAATTCTATCCAACACGTGAAACGATCAGATCGAAAGATCAGCGCACATCAGTAATCCCAACGCAGCACTCAGAAAGGCCTGGGATAGATTAGTGGAGTGCTACGCCTCACCAGAGGTAATCGAAGATGCACTCTTCAAGAAATAAGACAATTTTCCAAAGTTCGCAGCCAAAGACTATCCCAAGCTAAGAGAGCTAGGAGATCTTTTGATGGAGGTTCAGTCTGCAAAAGAAGATGGCTACTTACCTGGATTAACCTACTTGGACACTGCCCGAGGGATCAGCCCTATCATAGAGAAGCTCCCCTATGGTCTCCAGGAGAACTGGATTTCTCCAAGTTTAAAGAGCAACATCATGGACATTTTCCACCTTTCTCCTTCTTCACCTGGTTTATCTGCCAGGAAGCGCGTACCAGAAATGACCCCAGCTTTGCACTTGTCAGCAACAACAGTGAAATTAGGAGGTCGGAAAAACCAAGTCAGCAGAGATCCCACATATCTGTCCACAAAACACACGTCTTCACAGCAGCTGGTTCCAACGGGAATCATCATCAATCATCAAAAATTCCAACGGGACATCAGGAACTGCTGTGTACTGGCGTTCGTCGAGACCTGGCTGTCTCCGGAGATCTCCGACGTAGCGGTTACACCGTTGGTATTCACCATATACCGCCAGGACAGAACAGCTGACTCAGGGAAGTGCAGGGGCGGAGGGGTCTGTGTTATGGTTAACTCTCTCTGGGCTACGGATGTAGCGGTATTAGCATCTCACTGCTCTCCGGTCCTTGAGCTGCTAACTATAAAAATCAGACCCTTCCATCTACCTTGGGAATTCACTGCGGTCGTCATGAGTGCAGTCTACATCCCCCCCAGGTAGACAAGGCCGCTGCTTTGGATGAACTGTATGGGATTATCAATGGTCTGGAAAATGTGCACCCAGAGGCAGCCTTCATTGTTGTTGGTGATTTCAACAGGGCTAACATGAAGAAAGTCCTGCCCAAGTACTATCAGCATATATTGACTTCTTCACACGTGGAGACCAGATCCTTGACCATTGTTACACAACATTCAAGGGCAGTTACAAACCCCTCCCCCGCCCTGCCTTTGGGAAGGCTGATCACACCTCCATTCTTCTCCTCCCTACATATGAACAAAAGCTTAAGCAGGTCAGACCGGTTGAGAGGTCAGTTCACCTATGGAGTGACGTGTGTGACGACCCTCCAGGACTGCTTTGACACCACTGACTGGCTAATGTTCAGGGAGGCAGCTGATGGGGACATTAACAAATACTCAGACACTGTCTCCAGCTACATCCAGCACTGCATTGATGACGTTGGCCCCAAGAAGGTTGTCCGGTCTTTCCCAAATCAGAAGCCCTGGGTTGATGCCGCAGTCCGGGCCAAGCTAAGAGCCCGCACTGTCGCCTTTAACTCTGGGGACCCTGATGAGTACAGGAAGGCCAGATACAACCTTCTAAAGGCCATCAAAGCAGCGAAAAGGGCTTACAGGACCAAGGTGGAGTCCAGCTACCATGGCTCTGACCCCAGGCGCATGTGGAGTGGACTTAAAGCCATAACAGACTACAAAGGGAGAGGCTACAATGAGACCCAGTCCTCTGTCCTACTGCCAGACGAGCTGAACTCCTTCTACGCTCGGTTTGAGAGAGACAGTGACTCCCCTGCAGTGGAGCTACCTGAAGGCCAAGCCAGTGGTGTGCCTACACCAACTGTGGCTAAGGTGAGGCTGTGCTTTAAGAAGATCAACCCTCGCAAGGCACCTGGCCCAGACGGCATATCAGGTAGGGCCCTCAGGGGCTGCGCTGACCAGCTGGCAGGGGTCTTCAGCGACATCTTCAACCTCTCCCTTAACCCGTCTGTACTCCCCACCTGCTTCAAGAGGACCACCATTATCCCTGTGCCCAAGAACACCAAGGTCACATGTCTGAACGGCTATCGCCCAATAGCACTGACCTCTGTCATCATGCAGTGCTTCAAGCGGCTAGTCAAATCATTCATCTGCTCCTCGCTGCCCCCCACACTGGACCCTATGCAGTTTGCATACCGGTCCAACAGGTCTACAGACGATGCCATCGCTCTAACTATGCACACCACTCTCTCCCACCTGGACAAGGGGAATACATATGTGAGGATGCTGTTCATTGACTACAGCTCTGCATTCAACACCATCATCCCCTCCAGACTGGTCTCCAAGCTTGTGGACCTGGGACTAAGCACCTCCCTCTGCAAGTGGATCTTCCACTTCCTGACGGGGAGGCCACAGGTGGTGAGAATCGGTGACCGCACCTCATCCGTACTGATCACCAACACAGGCACTCCCCAGGGCTGTGTGCTCAGCCCTCTCCTGTTCTCCTTGTTCACCCACGACTGTGCGGCAACGCACAGCTCCAACCTCCTTGTCAAGTTTGCTGATGACACAACCATCGTGGGCCTCATCTCTGACAGTGACGAGTCAGCCTACAGAGAGGAGGTTGACACCCTGACATTTACATTTATGCATTTAGCAGACGCTTTTATCCAAAGCGACTTCCAAGAGAGAGCTTTACAAAAGAGCATAGGTCACTGATCATAACAACGAGGTAGTCCCAAACATTGCAAGCAGCCAAAACATGAAGCATACATTGTGAAAAAACTAAACAAGTGCCAAAAGGGGAGACCCATAAGAGCATGCAGTTATACAAGTTACAAATTAAAACAACATGAACCACAAAAGTGCAGGACTGTACCTGTAGAAGAACAATCTATAGTAAAATATTTAACAGCGAGTACAAGACTTAACTTCGTTATAACTAACCGACAAGAGTAACAAGTCACTCAATAAGAGTCATTGTGATCCTGGAGGAAACTAACAACAGGTCCAGCCAAGCATTCCTAAGTGCCGTTGTACTCCCGGAACAAGTGCGTCTTGAGCCTTGTCTTGAAGGTGGGAAGGCAGTCAGTGTCCCTGATGGAGGTGGGGAGCTGGTTCCACCATTGGGGGGCCAGGCAGGAGAAGAGCTTGTGTTGGGACCTGGCAGTCTTGAGCGGTGGGACCACCAGGCGGTTGTCTGAGGAAAACCGTAGGTGACGGGTGGGGGTGTAAGGTTGCAGGAGAGACTTGATGTAGTCGGGTGCAGTCCCGTTCACTGCTCGGAAGGTCAGTACCAGGGTCTTGAATCTGATACGGGCGTTGATGGGTAGCCAGTGGAGAGAGATGAGGAGCGGGGTAACATGGGAGCGTCTGGGTAGATTGTAGACCAGGCGGGCCGCTGCGTTCTGAATCCTCTGAAGAGGGCGGGTTGCACATGCTCCCAGCATGTGCAACCACACACATCATGGTGTCAGGACAATAACCTCTCTCTTAACATCAGCAAGACCAAGGAGATGATTGTGGACTATAGAAGGCGGCAGGAGGAGGAGCATGCACCCCTACTCATCAATGGATCGGAAGTGGAGAAGGTCAGGTGCTTCAAGTTCCTCGGGGTGAACATCAGCAATGACCTCACCTGGTCTGTTCACACGGACAAGGTGGTCAAAGCGGCCCGTAAGCGCCTCTTCTTCCTGAGGAGACTGAAGACGTTTGGTATGGACTCAGTCATCCTCACTAACTTTTACAGATGCACTATAGAGAGCATTCTGACTGGTTGTATTACAGTGTGGTATGGGAGCTGCACAGACCGGGACCACAAGGCCCTACGAAGTGTGGTCCGTTCTGCTGAGTTCATCATCGGCAGGCAGCTCCCAGCCCTACAGGACACCTACCACACACGTTGCCTAAGGAAAGCCGGCAGGATTCTAAGAGACTGTTCCCACCCATCCTTCAGTCTCTTTACCCCGTTGCCTTCTGGCAGGCGTTACCGCAGCATCCGGTCGCGCACACGCAGACTGGACAACAGTTTTTACCCAAGGGCCATCAGGCTTCTGAATGGACACTGATATGGACATTGTTTTTCTGCACACTAGTCACTTCACTTCACTTCACCATCACTTATACACTGTCACTTTCAGCTACTGGTTGCTCTATCAGTAACTTGCACTACTGTACCTCACTGTACCTCGCCAACATGCTCCTGTATGGTCATCGACATAGTCACTGATCTGCAAATTTGCACTATTGCATTGTACTCCACTTAGGTTAGAATAGGTTATACGGTTGAAACAGGTTTTTTTGTGCATTTAGGGTTAGTATAGTGTACTATCTATTGTTATCTGTAATTTAGGAAGTTTTAGTATTAGGGTTAGTATTGTCGATATTTATTGCTCTCTGTATATTTAGGAAGTTTCACTTATTTAAGCTCAGCATTGATGTAAATTGTGTTCCGTGTACTTATATGTTATGTTATGCCAGGTGCTTGCGTTGTCTTGTCTTAAGAATTTCAGTGCCCAGTCTAATCTTGTGTTGTTCTGTGTACCTGACAAATAAAAGACTTGAACTTGAACTTGGTTCCCGTGCAGATGTCACAACGACCATAAGTGAAGGATCCAGTAAAAATTGTCTTCTCCACAACAAACCACACCCACTCGGGAAATGCAGAGGCTTCCGAGCAAAACCCCTGGAAGAAAGAAAGGCCTTTCTCAAAGAGAACGGAATCTGCTTCAAATGCTGCACATCGTCTATTCACCTCGCCAAGGACTGTAAAATTGAGGTGAATTGTAGTGAATGTGGAAGCAACAGTCATAGCACAGCCATGCATCCTGGACCACCACCTTGGACTACAGGGTCTCCCACACCAAAGGACGGCGGGGAGGGAGAAGACACAACCTCAGCTGCAGTCAGCTCCCTCTGTACTGAGGTGTGTGGTAAAGGACAAGCAGCTAGATCATGCGCTAAGATCTGCTTAGTTAACGTGTATCCTCAAGGACAGCGAGAGAGAGCTGTAAAGATGAACGCCATGCTCGATGACCAGAGCAATCGCTCACTGGCCAAGTCGGACTTCTTTAAGTTGTTTGATATCCAGAGCCCCAGCACGCCATATTCACTCCGAACCTGTTCTGGGCTCATAGATATGTCAGGGAGAAAAAGCAGATGGGTTTCAAGTAGAGGCATTGAATTGTGAAGTCAGTCTTTCTCTAACATCTCTAATAGAGTGCAATCACATTCTCGACAACAGGATGGAAATACCTACCCCAGAGGTAGCTCTTCAATACCAGCATCTAAAGGCTATAGCTACTTGCATCCCAGAGCTTGATAAGTACGCCAAAAACCTTCTCCTACTAGGGAGAGACATCGTAAGAGTGCATAAAGTAAGAGATCAGGTCAATGGGCCACACAATGCCCCCTTTGCCCAGAAGCTGGATTTGGGCTGGGTTAGGGGGGGGGGGAAGTGTGCTTAGGGAATGTCCACATACCCACTGTGAGCACATTTAAGACCAATGTGTAGGATGGTGGGCGCCCTTCCTTCCTCACCCCCTGCGAAAGCTTCATGCAGCTGAAAGAGAAAGCTAGCTTCGGCTTGAAGAGAAACAGTGTCTCTAACCTATTCGAAAATAGAGCAAATATAGAAAAGGTGACGGAACACAATATTGGACAGAATGTGTTCCTCCAGACCGAGAATGACAATAAACCTGCTCCATCTATCGAAGATACTGTCTTCCTAAAGATCATGGATGAAGAAGTCTACCAGGACGAGGCAAACTAACTAACATTATGAGAATTAGTAAGAAAGAATATTATAGAAAATTAATAGATAATAATAAAAACTATATTAAAGGTCTATGGAAGATACTGAATAATGTTATTGGAAATGGTTCTAGACAAGTTAATTATCCGCATGAGTTTATTGAAAATGATATGACTATTGATAATATGGATGAAGCAGTAAATGGCTTCAATCAATATTTTGTAAATGTTGGACCAGTACTGGCTGAAAAAATACCTGTTCCTGTGATATCTGATGACAGGATTAATGATTTCATAGACATTAATCCAAAATCAATGTTTCTAACAGCAGTGGAAGAGAGTGAAATTATAGAGATTGTCAATAAATGCAAAAATAAAACTTCTACTGACTATGGTGACATTGATATGAGAATAGTCAAAGAGGTAATTCACGGAATTTCGAAGCCATTGACCCACATCTGTAATTTATCATTTAAAACTGGTAAATTCCCAAGAAAAATGAAAATTGCAAAAGTCATACCGCTGTACAAAACTGGAGACAAACACCACTTCACAAACTACAGGCCTATTTCACTGCTTCCTCAATTCTCAAAAATCTTAGAAAAAGTATTTGCTGCTAGACCTAATAAATTCATCAATAAACACAATTTACTAACTGACAGCCAATACGGATTCAGACCCAACCGATCCACTTCATTAGCAGTCATTGAGCTAATTGAAAAGATTACAAATTCCCTGGACCAAAAGAAATATGCAGCTGGTGTTTTTATTGATCTCAAAAAAGCATTTGATACCATAAATCATGATATATTAATTAATAAATTAGAACGGTATGGTATCAGGGGGGTTGTATTAAACTGGCTGAGGAGCTATCTACAGAACAGGCAACAGTTTGTGAAGATGGGTGAATACGTGTCAGCTTGTTTGGACATTGCTTGTGGGGTCCCCCAGGGGTCAGTGTTAGGGCCAATTCTTTTTATTCTCTACATAAATGACATATGTAAAACATCAAATATTTTACAATTTGTGTTATTTGCAGATGACACAAATATTTTTTGTACGGGAGAGGACTTGCAGCAGCTTCTGGAGTCAATTACATCTGAAATGAGCAAATTAAAAAGGTGGTTTAACAATAATAAATTATCATTGAATTTAAGCAAAACTAAAATCATGTTGTTTGGAAATTGTAATTTAAATAGTGATGTAAATGTCACGATAGATGGTGTTAATATTGAAAGAGTGTATGTAAATAAATTCTTGGGTGTGACAATAGACCACAAGCTATGCTGGAAACCTCACATAAATCATGTTAAATCTAAACTGTCACGAAGCATCTCAGTCCTGGGTAAAGCAAAGCATATATTGGATCACAAATCATTGCATATTCTTTACTGCTCAATGATCTTACCTTATTTAAATTACTGTGTGGAGGTCTGGGGGACCACTTACAAAAGCTCACTGCAACCACTAGTCACACTTCAAAAACGAGCCATAAGAATAATCAACAAAGCTGGATATTATGATCACACCAACCTCCTCTTTTTACATTCCTGTTACATAAAGTTCAATGACCTGGTTGAATATCAAGTTGCACAAATCATGTTCAAAGCTAGAAATAAACTGCTACCAGGTAACATACAAAAACTTTTCTTTGACCGAGAGGGGGGTTACAATTTGAGGCAACAGTTAAACTTTAAGACACTGGCGGTACGCACGACTTTAAAATGTCATTGCATCTCAATTGGGGGTGTGAAACTGTGGAATGGGATGAGCACGGAGCTAAAGCAATGTCCAAACATGATCCAGTTTAAAAGAAGGTTCAAATCAATGATTTTCATAAGGTACAGGGATAAGGGTGTGAATTAAGAAGGAAATTATAATTATATGGATATAAATACGGATTGTATAGATATGTATGTAGATATGGATATATTGATTGTTTATAAATATAAATATAGATATATGCATTGTATAAATATATAAAATATAAAAGATTTATAGTATATTGGGTTGTATGTAAATGGCAAGTGTGGTGTGGAGGAAAGGGGCAGGATTAAATAAGTGTAAACTTCTTCCTGCTCCTTTTCAGGCATATCTCAACAACACAGATATTTGTTTTTTGTTTTGTTTTTTTTGTTTGTTGTATTTCCATGCTTTTCATTTTGTTTTGTATGTGGATATGTCTGAAATAAAACTAAAATCAAAATCAAATCAATCAAATAGCTGGGTCGCCCCTCTTCCTTTTAGAGTGCCGAGGCAGCTTCTTCCCAACAACCGCTAGCAGGCATTGACACGCCTCACCTCTCTGCGTCGCAGTCTGGACAAAAAGCCAGAGATGAAAGAGCAGTTCTTTACCTTCATGGGAAAGATCTTTGATAACGACCACGCTGAGCCAGCACCTCCACTGGAAAAGGGAACAGAGTCTACCTTCGGAGTCTACCATCCACAAAAGCCTGGTCAAATCAGGGTGGTCTTTGACTCCAGTGCACAGCAGTATGGTGTCTCCCTCAACAATGTACTTCTGACTGGCCCAGATTTAAATAACAGCCTACTTGGTGTCCTGATACGCTTCAGGAAAGAACCTGTAGCAATCACAGCCGACATCCAACAGATGTTTCATTGTTTTGTCGTTCGACAAGATCACAGAGACTACCTGAGGTTTCTGTGGTTCAGAGACAACGACATCACCAAGGACATCACAGAGTATAGAATGAAAGTCCACGTCTTTGGCAACAGCCCCTCTCACGCATTTGCTATCTATGGGCTCAGACGAGCCGCCCAGGAAGGCGCACAAGCACATGGAGCAGACACACAACGGTATGTGGACAGGCATTTCTATGTTGATGACGGGCTCCAGTCCCTGCCCACTGCTACAGAAGCCATCGACCTCCGTAGGAGAACTCAAGCGTCACTGGCAGAGTCCAATCTAAGGCTGCAGAAAATTGCTTCAAATTGTGCCGCTGTCATAGATGCCTTCCCTCCCGAAGACCATGCGAAGGGTGTAAAAGACATGGACCTCAGTGGAGAAAACACACCCGTACAACGTAGCCTTGGATTGTGCTGGGAAATAGCCACAGACACGTTCACCTTTGGAGTATCAGCCGATGAGAAACCATTCACACGTTGCGGCGTTCTGTCCACAGTGAACAGCCTCTTCGACCCGCTAGGGTTGGTAGCTCCAGTAACCATACAGGGAAGAGCTCTACTGCGGGAGTTCACCACAGACATATATGACTGGGACACACCACTCCAACATGAAAGGTTAAGAGAATGGGAAGTATGGAGGGATTCTCTTCAAGATTTGAAGCAGTTTCACATCCCACGCACTTATACCTCCAAGTCGCTCTCCAACATGAAATACACAGAGCTATGTGTGTTTTCAGATGCCTCCGCTAAGGCCTCTGCTGTGTCTTACCTGAAAGCCATAGATGGACATGGTAAATCACATGTAGGATTAGTTCTAGGCAAGGCCAAACTAGCCCCCTTGTCTGATCCTACCATTCCTCGTCTCGAACTTTGCGCTGCAGTTCTTGCCGTAGAGATGGCAGAGCTTGTACTAGAAGAGATGGACTTTGAACTTGACGCTGTCCACTTCTATTGCGATAGTAAAGTGGTCCTGGGATACATACACAACGAGACAAAACGCTTCTATGTATATGTGCACAATGGAGTGCAGCGCATCCGTCAGTCGCCACAGCCAGAACAATGGCACTACGTTCCCACCGAGCACAATCCAGCTGACCATGCATCCAGGTCAGTCCCAGCATCCCACCTTACTCAGACTACATTGCTCACTGGACCAGCCTTCCTCCACAAACTCACAGATGGTAATCCAGGAAAACAAGGCCCCTTTGAGCTAGTAAATCCAGAGTTAGATGCAGAAATACGGCCTCAGGTGACATGCTTCAAAACGCAAGCCAAGGGGAGAGGCCTCACATCTGAACGCTTCAAACGGTTCTCCAGCTGGAGGTCATTACTGAGAGCTGTGGCACTGCTCATCCATATTGCTCGCTCTCACAAGTCTTTAAACAAGACATCTGAATGTTACGGTTGGCACCAGTGCAAAAAACCCTGCACACCAGTAGAGCTCAATCAAGCCAAAAAAGTCATCATCAGGGCGACCCAAGGGGAAGCTTACCCACAGGAGCTGGCTGCACTCACTGGCAACAGAGATATTCCTAAAGGCAGTTCACTCACAAAACTTAGTCCTATGTCCTATGGACTAAGTCCTATAAGATAGGACTTAGTCCTATTCTGATGATGAAGACATCATCAGAATTGGCGGTAGACTAAAGCATGCAGAGCTAGACACCGGTGAGAAACATCCCATAATCCTACCCAGACAGAGTCACATCTCAATGCTGCTGGTCCGGTATTACCACAAGCAGGTTCAACATCAAGGTCGTCACTTAACAGAAGGGGCAATCAGAGTGGCAGGCCTATGGATCATTAGTGGTAAAAGGCTCATCAGCTCAGTTCTTCACAGTTGTGTAACCTGTCGAAAGCTCCGTGGCAGGATGGAAGAACAAAAGATGGCAGATCTTCCACCAGAACGCCTTTGTGTAGCTCCTCCCTTCACTTATGTCGGGTTGGACGTCTTCGGCCCTTGGAACGTAACTGCCCGGAGAACAAGAGGAGGACATGCCCATAGTAAACGCTGGGCAGTTATGTTCACTTGTATGAGCACAAGAGCAGTCCATATCGAGGTGATAGAAGCCATGGACACCAAGTTGTATCAATGCTCTCAGAAGGTTCTTTGCAATTCGTGGGCCAGCCAAATAACTCAGGTCAGATTGTGGAACTAACTTTGTTGGAGCAAGTAATGAGCTAGGACTAAAAGAGAAATCAGAAGAGGCTGCTGTTCAGGGGTTCCTGAGTGAACAAGGCTGCACATGGAAGTTCAACCCTCCACACTCTTCACATATGGGTGGAGCTTGGGAGCGGATGATTGGAGTTGCGCGCCGAATCCTTGACTCTATGCTGCTACAAGATACCTCACACCTCTCACATGAGGTCCTGTGCACATTTATGGCTGAGGTCACTGCCATAATCAATGCAAGACCTCTTGTTCCGGTCTCAACCGATCCCGATTCACCACTCATCCTAACACCCGCAATGCTACTGACGCAGAAGGTTGGTACATCTCCTACTCCACCAGGAAGCTTCACAGACGAGAATCTCTTCAGGAGCCAATGGAGACAAGTTCAGAGTCTCGCCACCAAGTTCTGGTCTCGTTGGAAGACCGAGTACCTACCAACTTTGCAGAGTCGACGGAAGTGGAACGTAACACACTGCAACCTTCAGACTGGGGACCATGTGATCTTAAAGGACAATCAGGTTTCTCGCAATGAGTGGCCAATGGCACGGATCACTTCAGCCATATCCGGACGGGATGGCAAGGTACGCAAGGTTGAATTGAGGACGTCTCAAGGTAGTGCCGGAACATTCTTGAGACCCGTTTCGGAAGTCATTCTTCTCCTGCCTAAAGAGGGTTGATAAGTTAGCTTTAATTAGTTGCTAGCGGCATCTCATAGCCGCTAGGCGGGGAATGTTTTGTCTTACCTTTAAATGTAAGATGCATGTGTTTTTAGCACCCCCTGCTGGCCAGCGGTTTATTTACCAGGCAGCTATTTAGTTTCAGTTAGAAGTTCGCCTCACATAACATGCTGTCGAGTTCCGAAGTGTTGTTGTTCTTCCGTGCGTAAGCATTGCTTGTGAGTATTGTGTTCTTCTAAGTCGCTTTTCTTTGCTGTTTGTTTGCTTATATACAACCCACATTTTTATTGTATTCTGTATTTTTTACAGTTTCACTACTTTGTCATTTTCGAAATAAATCAGGAGCTAGAAGGCTAATTCCTGACTCCCGTGTCGTGATGATAGGAGTTTGGCTGGCTGTCTAATTCGGGTTAGAAACACCTTAAGGAGGACAGTACAATTAGGTATCATTTTAGATAGGACTAAGTTACATTACACACATTTACATTACATTTCACATTTTAGTCATTTAGCAGACGCTCTTATCCAGAGCGACTCACAGTAAGTACAGGGACATTCCCCCCGAGGCAGGTAGGGGGAAGTGCCTTGCCCAAGGACACAACGTCATTTGACAATCGACCCAGCGACCTTCTGATTACTAGCCCGATTCCCTTACCGGTCAGCCACCTGACTCCCAACCTTGTAATGTTTAATATAATAAAAAATTACTTTAAACTCCACAAACATGACTGATGATAAAATATGGAACAGAGTACATACTGTTGTAAGTAAACTGATGAAACGATTCAATAATTTAGTCAGAGTTAGTGATAAAGAATCGTGTCTCGGTGTGGTGTTTGAGCTACTGCCTCCATAATATGGGCGTGAAGTTGTAGAAACTCTGCCCTGCGCGTCTCATGATGCAGATGAGACAAGTCAAAATTACATTTTTGATGTTAGAGAACCTTATGATTTAGTGATTGGTTTACAGGAACAAGTTAGCATTGTTAACGCCACTAAAATAGAGTACCAAATAGTAGAAGTAGATAAATCAACTAAGGAACGTAAATATATGTGGCTTAAAATATACCAGGCTAAGAAAAAAAGAAAATCGCTTTGAACTAATCAAATCGACGGAAAGACAAAGTCTGGTCAACGTAGCCTACGTAACATACATAGAAAATTTAAAGGAAAGACAATCACATAGATCACCTTAACGTCCAATGTAAAGGGAATTTGCAAGTACCGCATATGTTCGAGCAGGTAAATGCAGAGCTCAAAACAGATAGGGATTAGAGCAGAATATTGACAACTTGCAATTCCAAATGCAACGTTTTAGGGTAAAAGATAAAATCAAAACCCACAAGAGGAAAGATGTAACTTTACCGGACAAAATGACAAAGTTAAATGACCAAATACTGTATGTCTACTGGCAGGGGCGGTCCTACCACATTTGGCGCTCTAAGCGAGCTTCACTCGTTAAAAAAGTTTAAAGTTTAAAAGTTTAAAATGATTTTGCACAAAAACAGAATTGCAACTTTCAAACGCTATTTTGCCCTGCAAGACTGCATTTCTTTCAAATAAACACAACAACGATCACAACGATGAATAAACATTAAATAAAGAACAAAATCCCTGAGAAAATGTCAAGTCTGTGCTGAACTACGCTTTGGCCACGCCCCCCTGTTCAATGGTGCACACACGGTGCACGGTCACATTCACTCCCTCATCGCCTGCAAATAATTGGGGTGTGCTTGCCTTCGGCGAGCACAAACCATTGTTATCTCACATATATATTATTATTATTATTATTGTTTCTCTTCACACCCCTAAAACTCAGTCAATATTTGGACTACTTGATACTATTTGAATCGCGATTCCATCTGAGATAGCTACTGCTGGTACAGTACAGTAACGTTTTTTGAAAGAAGCTTATGAATCAATGCAATGAGTAGGCTACTAATGCCTGAAAATATCACGAGAAGGGAAAAACTTAGAATGATGTTTAAATCATAGAGATTAGGTCATTTTTTACACCGGTATATTTAGCCAATTTAAAACCTGCATGTAATAGCCTAATGTGTCACATTAAAGAGTTGTCTTAATAACAAATGGCCAGCTAGACCATATACTAGACGCCCAGCAGAAGTTTGTAGCCATATAAGGCCTATCTATATATATAGGCTACTTGATTTGGCTGCAAGATTCGCTGATTTTGGGTGTCCAAGATATGAAGGATTCTGATCTGTAGCAACAGTCTAGCCAGTAGCTAAGCCTTCTCCGGGAAGAGTGGATTTTTGAAGTCTGGAAGAGAAATTTAGGCTAGTGCTACTTGCCCCACTGCACTGGACAAGTTATTAAAACTCATATAAAATTAAATGCAATGTTAGGCCTACTTCACGTTATGTGCCACTCATTAGGCTACGTCTATCGATTTTATTTGACCGAATTCTGCATCAGTAAAACACCAAAAAAGTGGCTTCGTCCCAAGATCTCTACAGACCGGCTAATTCAATCAAGCAGCGCTGCAAGACCCAGTGAAATGTATATCCTAGCTAGCAGTTTAGGCTGAAATGAAGTATTTTCATGAACAGACAGTTTTGACATTGACCAAGAGGTTGAGGCTGTGGCAATGAAGTTAAGTAACAACTTTGTTGCAGGAGCATTCTTTGTCTACGTTGCGAGCTAACAGTGTCCGGTAGGCTTCTTCGCTATAAATAATGAAGTCGCTATAAATAATGATGTTAAACCGAGACCATAAGCCCTCAAAGAAAATGTAAGGTCAAAGAAACAAAAGAAAGGTTTGAGGTTACTCAAAAATTATCAATACAATAGGCTAATGTAATAATACAACTCCTAAATCCTTTTCTAACTAGACTCCTCTATCTTGCATAATGAAACATAACGTTTTTTAAGTAGTCTAATCAATAAGCCTGCGCTTGCCATCATTACTCAAATGATGCCATTCAGGGCGGTAAAATTACAAAATAGGACGCAAGTGTCTCAGAAATAATAGAGAGCTATTTGTCTTCAAGGCCAACCAATGGGAATATTGTGAATAAAAACAACACAGACACAGGGAGCAAATAAACAGGCAGATGTTAGCCTTGCATTGTTTGAAAAAGAAGAAGCGGGAAGCCAACTAGTATATAATAGGCAGATGTTGGATGTTGGATCATATCACACCATGGAAAACCAAAGTCATCCCCACGTCTGGATCGTTGGCAGCTCGTTGATCTACTGGCTTGCGCGGCACGCGGAGGAGGTCGGACTGTACCCCGACCTTGCACTGGAGTGCCATATTGAATGGGTAGGGGTGAGGGGCATGAGGTGGGCAGACCTTGTGCCTAAGCTCCGTGAGAAGCGTGGCATGCTTCCCAGCCCGAACATAATGGTGCTCCACGTCGGGGGAAACGACCTCAGCCAAGTGACCGGGCTGGACCTGACAAGGCGGATGAAGCGAGACCTGGGGGCCATCATGGAGATGCTCCCAAACACTCTGCTGGTGTTTTCGGATATCCTGGAACGCTGCGTCCGGAGGTATCAGAGGAGCACCAGCGCTTCTGGTATCGACAGGGCAAGACGTTGAGTCAACGCAGCTGTGTCTAGCTTCCTGGCCGACCGTGGGATGGGGAGCATTCAACACCCCCAAATACGACACGGTTTCGTGGGGATGTACCGACCCGACGGTGTCCACCTTGATCACGTTGGAAACAATGTGTTCTTGGGAAACATCCAAGACGGTCTCCGACGACTCCTGTGCTAGCCACAGCACACACAACAACGGCTCTCTTAAGAGCCACCCATAATGTAAAAAAAAGAGCAATTAGACCGTTCAAAGTGCCGTTGTAATTTTACAACCATGGGGTCTTACAGGGTTAAATGGTACCATCTTTACATCTTTGAAGTGTGTCATAAAAAGCGGCGTCACGTAGGCTAGGCATTGCGAGCTCAGCTCACGGTGTAGGCTATACGGTAGGCTACTCCATATAGCGACCAACTCTACATTCATACGTCTCTGAGCTTGCTTTAAAATAACAGGAAACATTAATATATTGACGTTGATAGGCTACATTTAGATGCTCTTATGAATCAAAACGTCCTACCACTTGAGAAATACGGTCCTACACATAATTAGACAAATGCAATATTAGATGTCCCATAGCCTACAACCTCATAACCAGGTGCAACAGTTGCCTCGAGAGGATTAAGGAGTTGAAGAAGCAGATGCTGTGTCTTCCTCTTGTTGGGCAACCAACAAGTTGTTTATATCTGATTACAATTTAATAAGTTACCTAGCGCTGCATCTTCATGAGCTACATTTGGCCTCCTCCTTACCAGTATCACCTCTCCTCCATCTGAGTGATACATGTAATTTTTACAAAATTATCATCAAGGGAACACAATGGTCAGAACTGCAGTCATACATTTAAATGCTTTTTTAAATATTTAAACACCAGGAGACTATGGGCAGCTGGGGCAGCCGCAAGCGCACCCTCACAATTTCCCTAGAAATTGTATGCTCTCTAGTGTTTTTTTTGTCTTCTGTTCTGTTGATGCCTGGCAAACAACAATCTTAGAAGGTCTGGGTCACTTGTGGCACATATTCACTCATTTTAAGCAATCAATCTACCTGAACAAAATTAGACAAAACGGAATTCACCAACATTTCATGACACATCAAAAATGACGCAAATTGCGGTACAGCTGAACTTGAACTGATGTTTAGACTGAATGGCAATAACAAGGAACGTCAGAAGTCACAGTTACATTCAATCCATTCGCTAAAGTTGACAATACAACACTTGGATTTTTACCATTCCTCACTTGTTGACAAATTGCCGTGTTTGTCTTCCTTCATGCCTAATGCAACAACACTACAATTATCTTAGTCGTTGCATAGCACACCCATTAGGCATTAAGGACATTAAGGAAGACAAACACGGCAATTATTGGGTGTGCTATATGCAACAAGTAAGATATTTGTAGTGTTGTTGCACTATATTGGCTTTATATGTGCGCCCCTATTTTAATCGTGTTTTTTTTGTATAACGTAGAATAAATGGACATATAATTTTTGATATAGGCTACCCGCCTCTGTAAAATCCTTAAAGAACTAGGTTACGTGACAGGGAGTGGGAACACGTTCAATGATAAGGTACATCTTTTCTTCTAACTCCACTAAAGTGCCCGGGGCAATTCACACATTCATGAACGTTTTCTTATCTGGAATTCATCATAGGATAAGACCAGAATTCAAGGATTTACCTTTCGCCTTTGCAAATTTCTCTTATTCTTCCCTTCTTTTCTTCTTAAATTTCGCCCCGGATAGCTTTTGCCTCTTCATTATTTTGTTCTTCAAAGTTCTTGAACACACACACACTAACCAAACGCCTCACTGTGCTAGCATGTTCTGATAACACCAAGAAAGTACGTACCCCTTCCTTTTTTAAGGCCTGGCTCATTTTAAGCAGTGGCGCCCTAGGCGACCGCCTATACCGCCTGTAGGAAAGACCGCCCCTCCCTACTGGCAGGGCCGCCCATAGAAATTGCTGGGCCCCTGAAAAGGTATAGTGAATGGCCCCCCCTAATAGGTCTTTAGGCTACTGTTGGGGTCTTTTTTGGGCCTATGTTGGGTGAGGTGGTACGTGCAGGGAGTAGCCCAGGACAGAGGTCAGCTAAGGCTGGGAAACAGCCCCTAGTAAGGAAATAGTCTAAAGTTGAGACATTGTTGTTGTCCCATATTTGTGTATGGGACAAGAACTTCTTTGTGGTTCACTCATCCCCCCCGTTACAATGTTCTTACCATCAGGAAGCCAGGTCAGGATGACCTAACAGCGTGTTCCCCTTAGTTAGAACGACCCTGGTATCATAGGAACCCAACAAATAGAGCAGATACATCTGTTTATCTTGAACAAGCATGTGTTGTCTGAATGGTGACAAGATATTTGTGTGACGTAGGTAGGACTGTATAAAAGTACTTGTCTATTGATTACATGTCAGACTTCTCTGGCTAGAGAAGTTCCGCGTGTGTTCCCAAGAGCCTATGCAATAAAGACGAAAGCATTTGTAATCAACTTCCTCGACTCCAAGCCTGTTATTTCCTACACCATTAAGAACCACTTTTGAGCTTCCAACACTACTTATATTGACGCATGCACGTGTGTGCTCTTTCTCTCTACATAAAGCATATGTAAACTGAGAGAGACTTACTCATTTATGGGAGCTACATTATAGAAAAACTAGTGCTGTCAAACGATTAAAATGTTTAATCGCATTAATGTC
The DNA here is from genome assembly GCF_021917145.1 of Hypomesus transpacificus. NCBI lineage: Eukaryota > Metazoa > Chordata > Actinopteri > Osmeriformes > Osmeridae > Hypomesus > Hypomesus transpacificus. The sequence goes on along the minus strand of NC_061081.1, from coordinate 5,454,818 downwards.
ATAGTTAACTCGCGATTAATCACAATTAATCGCACATTTTTATCTATTCTAAATGTCCCTTGATTTCTTTTTGTCCCATTCTTTTTTCAAATTGTAATGCTCTTATCAACATGGAAAAGTGGTTCGGATTGCTTCGTGCAAATATTTTTTGTTATTGAAAACAACATTGCAATTGCCTGGCTTTGACGAGGGGGCGGAGAATTCGCATCATCTGTGTGCTTGGCCATCAAGTGGTATTTCAGACTGGACGTGCTGCGATGATAGCTCAGTTTACAACGACAAAACACACAGATCACTTTGGTCTTGTCAATGGAACCATTTGGCAACTTTTTAAAAGTAAACTTTCCATTCAGAATCTTATTGGCATCCATTTCGGCGTCTCGCGCTCGCCATCCACTCAAAACGAAACGTTAACCTACTACCATAGAATGTCTCATATCCGTAAACGGGCTCTGCTACTACGCTTTAGCCGGATTGCAAGCCAAACAAGTGTGTGGCGTGCCTGTTGTTTTGTTTCCGGTCTAGCTAGATCCGGTGTGGTGTTGTAGTTTTTCTAACTTCGGTAGTTGTTGCAACAGCATGTGAAAAAAAACTACAAAGTTTGCTAGGCCAAAAAGAGCGTTAATCGCGCGATAAAAAAATTGACGCCGTTAATTTGGGTTTGCGTTAACGCCGTTAATAACGTGTTAAAATGACAGCACTAAGAAAAACAAATACATCTTTATACATTAAACTTTAAGATAAAGTTTAATAATATAACTGAGAGGCCTTAACAACTTGTGTGGCGCTGGGCCTGACACACACACATAAAAATTACAATTTGACACACTGAGATCTGCTACACTCACACCACTTTTTCTAGTATAAAATGCAATTTACCTGCCTTCATCTTTGCCTATGATACAGCTATCTTCCTTGTCTTTCTGGATGCAAAGTCTTTTATAATGTATTTGAAGTCAATTTGTTTAGCCATTTCACAATAGCAAGAATAATGATTGAGCCTCTCCTGGCTCATTGTGGAGCGCAAGTCATTTTATGATTTTGAGTTTACTTAAGGACCTTTCTCTTCCTGCCACAGTTAAGTGGTTATGGTAAAGTGCAGAATATCCTCAGAGCAATGCAGAACATGCGCTTTCTCAGTGTCAGCTTTGCTCAAACTAGCTTCCTCTTATGGAAGCAAATCGTTACCAAAATTCTAATGCATTTCCAGAAATGCATTTTCATTTTCAGAATGTGGCTGCATTATTTGACTCATAAATGAAATAAGTAATCAATCATCCTATTTGCATTTTAATTTTCTTCTTCAAGAGTGCTCAATCTTTCACTCAATTAAAATGAAAAAGAAATAGACATTTGAGATTTAATTTTCAAAATATGCCCCAGCAAATGGATACAAAAATTCTATTTGAAATGTAAAATTTGAAAATTCAAATGCATTTCCAGAAATGCAAAATGAACGAAAAAGCATTCTGAGCGGCGCAGCAGAGTGATGTCAGTAGCCGCTCTTCTTCAGCTCCCTGCTGACCGAGCTACCCATCTTGTTCGGTAGGAGGCGGTGTGCACATCTGCATTACATTGCCAATGTGCCGGGAAATTGATTGAATTGCCGGGTCTTTAGAGCAGCGTTCCCCAACCGGGGACCACCGGTCCGTGGGTCATTTCGTACCGGGCCGCGCAAAAATAATTTATATCATTATTTCCTTTTAATTAATTATCAGTCTGAAAGACGTTTTATTCTGAAAAGTGACCTTTTCCCTGAGCAAAAAAGCTTTGCAAAGACATATGAGTTTACTCATTTTTAGCTAATTTGTGGGCTTTATTGAGCGGTATCATGCGCGTCTCTTCCTCTTGACACATGACAAGTGATAGTTACCACTCAATGAAGCCTGTTGAGACAACAACTCTATCGGTGTTTTGGATGAGGGCTATCTTGAGATCGCCACTAAAGCACTGAAAACACTGCTTCAATTTCCAACATCAAGCGGGATTTTCTGCCGTGACAGCAATCAAACAAAATTATGGAATAGGCCTAAACTGGTTATAAGGAACGCACTGTCACTGTCGTAGCTTATAGTCACTCACAACAGTGGGACTGACACATCGAAAGCTAGCTAGTAACAATATAACGATGGAAAACCAGGCTAAGAAACTTAATGATGGGGCTGAAAAATAAAGAGACAAAAATACATCACATTCACTAGACATGGTTTTGTCAATTGAAAAAACGGCTGTTTATTTTACATAAAACTCCAAAAACAATTTTCCGCTCAAATCAGCTAAACATTTACACTTACATTTATTCATTTAGCAGACGCTTTTATCCAAAGCGACTTTCAAGAGAGAGCTTTACAAAGTGCATAGGTCACTGAATAACAACAAGATAGCCCCCAAAGCATCGCGGGTAGCCAAAAACAAGAAGTACACATTGTGAACAACCAAAAAATAAGTGCTAAAGGGAAGAAACCACAAGAGCATGTAGTTAAGCAAGTTACAATTACACAACATGAATCTCTAAGTGCAAGTGTACCTGTAGGAAAGCAATCAAAAATAGGATTAACTAAAATAGAATACAACAGTTTAAATCAGCTACCACTATCCAACAAGAGCAACAGTCAGAAAGGTCCAGCAGAATGATGACGGATGACTTCGAAGCCGCTCTGGAAGACTGGAGGGCAGTGGTGACTGAAAGGAGGGCAGTCTCTGTGGAGTGGCCGGTCTTGAAGGCCGATTGGTTGGGGTCAAGCAGGTTGTTCTGAGAAAGAAAGTTAGACAGTTGGTTAGATACAGCACGTTCAATTGACGTTCAAAGCTAAACTATTTTTCTCGCTCGCATTAGGTGTGGAAGTCACTAACTAGGATCACATCAAACCCAGAATGTGCATGCATTAGCAGGGCAGCTGTCCAGGGCGTATCTTTCCTCCCAGTCCGTCCCTGCCGGTCCGTGAAAATATGTCTTACATGAAAGCGGTTAGTGGCGCAAAAAAGGTTGGGGACCATTGCTTTAGAGGACACATCACAGATCATGGCGCTCCCTCAAATTGTGCAAACACTGTTAGAATAATCTGAGCAGGTAGAATCTAATAATATATCTGAGTCTGATGCCCGTGACCGAATCGAACAAGTTATAGAGAGCTTGGCTGCATACTGCATACAGATTTACACATTAATTGTAGCTCTGCCACTGTTTTAGTCATTGTTTGACATCAAGTTTCTCAGTCCGTGATGCGTCCTCTAAAGACCCGGCAATTCAATCAATTTCCCGGCACATTTGCAATGTAATGCAATGCAGATGTGCACACCGCCCCCCACCGAACAAGATGGGTAGCTCGGTTAGCAGGGAGCTGAAGAAGAGCGGCTACTGACGACACTCTGCTGCGCCGCTCAGAATGCTTTTTCGTTCATTTTGCATTTCTGGGAATTAATTTGAATTGTGGTCACAATTTTGCAGCCACGTTCTTAAAATAAAAATGCATTTCTGGAAATGCATTTGAATTTGAATTGTGGTCACGATTTTGCAGCCACGTTTTTAATATGAAAATGCATTTCTAGAAATGCATTTTAATTTTCAAATTTTACATTTCAAATTGAATTTTGGTATTCATTTGCTGGGGCATATTTTGAAAATTAAATCTCAAATGTCTATTTCTTTTATTTCTATTTTATGGGTCGTTATCAAGCCCATTTATTTGAACCAGGTGTGTTGGAGCTGGGAAATATCTAAAACATGCAGGGCAGGGGGTCCCGAGGACCAGGATTGAGAACCACTGTTGTATTGGACCTGATGGACCGCAGCCTTCTGCCAGAGGGGAGTGGCACAAAAACAGTTTCTTCCCATCTGCTGTTGGTCTGTTCAACAAGGCCAAGAGCTCACACTGACTTAATTCACAATCTGCACAATGATACCTTGCCACGTTGCAATTGCACTATATTAAACTATTTGTATCTTACTTGTACTACTTGTATTTTTATATTGTAAATTATTTGGCTACACTTTATTTTATATTTTGTATTAGTATTAGATAGACTTGTACCTTTAGTATAGTTAGACCACATATTAAAGTTTTAGGATTCCTATATGTTTAATGTATGCACCTTCCTGACAAAGTAAATTCCTTGTCTGTGCAAACTTTCATGCTGAATGAAACCCTTTCTGATTCTGATTGAATTCGCAATCACATGTAGGTTACTGTACTGTGAGTATGACGAACTGGTGGTAAAGTGATAGGGATGGCAATACAGCAATAGCGGTAGATACACTACCATATTAGAAAAGATAAATAATAAATGCAAATTGCAAACCACTTTTAGATTTTTCTAATTTCCCTCTCCGTTTTTGTATCGAGAAATGTCTAGTTAGTGTTAGCTTATTGTGACAGCCCTGAAGGAGCGTTAGGCTTATGGCTTGAATGGATGCTAACGAAGCAAGTAACTGTAGCCTGAGTGAGGGTGTCACAGAGAGGCATGACCGCAGCGAGTGTGATGCGGAAGAAGCACTTGTGGATTATTTGTTTTCACAACCATTCCACAGTTTGGATTACGCAGCAAAGGAAAGGATAAAGACTGCTGGATGAACAGCTTCACAGATAATATAATATATGTTTATGAATCCTTTGTGTTGTAATAGGCTATATGATAATATATTATTTGATCCTTATGGAAGATGGGGATAAACTTTGGGTGCATTACCTTACCTTAGTTGTAAATAAATTGTAAATGGCAAGCCTTTTTTCAAATCCCCCAAATTTAAAATTTAAAAATTGGGGAAGACAGGAGGAAAACCGACCCACTGCATCATGTTATTTTATACTAGTTGGCTACTTTTCTTTACTTTCTTATGTTCAAGTTAAGTTATGTTCTTATGTTCAAATGTAGCTGTAAGTTTGCATTAGGTTGCTAGTTGAATAACAGCTACATTTGAACATAAGAACATAACTTAACTTGAACATAAGAAAGTAAAGATAAGTAGCCAACTAGTATAAAATAACATGATGCAGTGGGTCGGTTTTCCTCCTGTCTTCCCCAATTTCTGAATTTCAAATTTTGGGGATTTGAAAAAAGGCTTGCCATTTTATTTAGGCCATACTTTTTTTCTAATTTGCATTGTAGTGTACACTCACAATATATTATTTCCACAAAATACCTTCATTTTGGCTCTCCACTTTCCTTCACGCTCCATCTCAGTTCTGTATTGATGAGTCCTAAGTAAGGCTCATCTACACAGAGCCTCCCTCTCTGTATCTCTCTCCTCTGTCCCTCTCCCTCTCTCACATGAGAAACTCTGCATCACGCTGCCCAAGGCCTTTCCAGGCCTCCCTATCAATAATCAGCTCTACACACACGTTAATAAATGCAGGCTCATCCAAACACACAGTGTCAAGTCACACATACAATTGACCATTTATGTCATATTTACATACCAAAATTCACACCTTTGCTTTGACTTGTGTTGGCGCAGGCGCGGTGGGTCTTCAGGGAGGGGGGCGGTGTTGTTGTTCATCATAAGGGGCGGGGCGGAGGTGGGTGTGTGACACAGCTGATACACGCATCCTCAAGCTGCCTCCATCACCCGATCCTCGCTACAGGCAACAGCGGCTGCAGCCTCCCACAACTGGAGCTAGACACGCACTGCCGCTACAACCTCCCTATTTGCGACCACGAGCACAGCAGGATCGGACAGCGGGCCGAGAGGCTGCGGGACGGAGTAATTTGGCTTCCTTTGGCGTTGACTGTGCTTCTACTGGCGCAAATAGTAAGTGCGGAGCTGTTGTCGACAACGAGGTGATGGTGCCCACCAGTCCTTAATTTCTATAGAGAAATCCGCGCACCTTGTAGGCTACACTGCGAGGCGCAAATCCACACCTGCGTTCCTCGATATTTATCGCCATTGAACCGCATTACCAATCCATCTGCCGTGCTACTTTACATGTTGCACAAGCTGACACGAAGAAAAAATATTGATGCAAAGGTTGTGGGAGGCTGTGACATTTTGCTGAAATTTACAGAGCAAAAGAGAAACGGGGAGGGATGCATATACCTTGTTTGTAGGAGTGAATGTAAAGACGGAGTAAAAAGGGGGGGGGGGCACTGAGCGTTGTGTGAGCGGTTGTAAACGATGCTTGCTCAAGTGGGGTCTTTTTGTACTTGCTCCACAGTTGCAAGTCGAGTAGACACAATGACTTTGATTCCTGGGCCACACATGTAATCCTAATCGGAGAGAAAATGGCCAATGATCATTTCGTGGGGCTTTCTCACCCCTACGTGGTTTAATATGATTTTCACGCTGGTGCAAAGAAGCTGCCGTATCTCCATTGTGCACCAACATCACCGTGTCAGCTGACAGTCACCCTGCCTCTGTGCACATCTGTGCCGTGATAGCGAGGCGAGGGTCGTTGATGTGGCCGTTTTCAAATATAAAATAATTGAAGAGGATGTTTTATATCGATTGTACTCGTACACAGACTGACGTCAAAGCCAAAAAGCGTACTGTGTCTTGCCATTGGGAGAAGTGTCTGGATAGGCTAAATAAGCCAAAGGCTTCAGATGCTGACAGCAATGGCAGTCGTCAAAGCACTGTTCTCGATTTCTAGGCCTCTTTTCATTGTCGTCTCGCTGTGGGCTATGCATATATTACAAGGTAATTACATGAAGAGAATGTATTTTTTATGATCTTCATTATGATGCAGGAGGGGGGGCTGATATTCAAACTCATAGCCTTAATAGGCAATATAACCTCAATACAAGCTTAAATAAAATGGTGTTAATGTCAAATGTGCATCCTACTTAGACTTTTAGACCTATACAGCCCATTGCAGACACGACCAGCTATTTGTCTCTTTACCTTTGCATATGTGTGTGTGGATTAAGGTGAAAACAGTAAGTGCTTTGTTAAAGGAGCAATTTGTTTGCCTTTGCACCACAGTTGTTGACAAGGTGTCTGGCTGTTGTCAATACAAGAGGGGAAATAATATATAAAAAAGATAATGTATTACCTTTGCAGTGTATGTGTGTGTATCCCATTATTTACCATACTTAAGCTAATGTCAGCATTGCAGGGGAGATTAAAAATTCCCTGAATGTATTTCATTGTGAGTGTATGAGAGAGGGAGAGAGCATTGGATGTGTTTAAGTGTGTATGAGAGATGGGGTGCAAACATGTGTGTGTATGCACTCTCTTTCGCTCTCTTTCACTCTCTCTCTTTTTTCTGTTTGAAGCATGGAGACAATGATGTAATGCCTCGGCGTGTGTAACTATGGCAGAGAGAGGGGAGTGTAGGCACGTGCCATTACTCAGCCAACACTCAGAGAGTGGTCCCTCAATTGGCCACAAGGCAGTACTACACCTAGAAGCTATTTTGGACAAAATGAGCAACTCGACTTAAGCATCCACAAGCAGCCCCTGTCTCGTCACTGTTGTTTCCCATAACATACATACTATCGAATATCAATATCCACCATTTTAAAACAGATCTGAAAACTTGCCTCTTACACGTTTGGTCCTGCCACAAGTAGAAACCCCCCAATAAAGTTGAAGGATTGGACAAACACAAAGGGTTTGGCTGCAACCTTTTAATATGAACAGAAAACTGTGCAGTTCTGTTTAAGTTCTTTTTGAATACAGATGTATTCATTTGCAGATTTGTGTTGCATGGTATCGGCAGTATGTCACAACCCAGAGAACACGTCTTATACACTCCGTGGGTGTGGTTTGCATTCACTGACTTTACATAGCTATACTACAGACAGCCTACATCACTGAATAGGTTGTGTCAGGATATTGTTTCTTAGATAGGTTGACAAATGTTTATAATAGATGTTGTCATTATTTGTACTGTAATAGACTTTGGGAAATGTGTCATGCTTGGCCTGTGTGTGTGCGTGAGTGCAGGAAACAAAGGGTTAACATGCAAATGCACCAGGTGTGTAAAACAATCCGCACACCTTAACCAATTGGGAAATAGCATGTGAGACAGTGAGAGACAGGTGAGAACAGATCAAAACAAGATAATTGTGTCTGTGTGTGTATGTATGTGTTATGGAGTAAGTTTGCTGTTTTTGAGTATGCAGCCACAATCAGCATTTGCTAAAGAAACAATGTCATTTGTATCATCTTTGTGAGTGAAACAAAGTGTGTGTATAGATTGATTCATATCATTTGATGGTTTCCTTTATTTGATCAGCCACAGTATAACACTGTATAAAAAGATGGAGATCACTACATTATAGAATGTTTGGTAGGATTATGAAGCAAAAATAACAATTTTGATGTATGCTTGTAATAAGGAATGAGATTGAACAAACTACCAGAAGCATCTGAAAAATACATATATATCTGATAAAACAATATACAGTGCCCTCCAAAAGTATTGGAACAGTGAGGCGAATTCCTTTATTTTTGCTGTAGACTGAAAACATTTGGGCTTGACATCAAATAATGAACGTGAGACCAGAGATCAACGTTTCAGCTTTTATTTCCAGGTATTTACATCAGGATCTGATGCACAACTAAGAAAATATCACATTTTGTTTGAATCCACCCATTTGTCATGTGAGCAAAAGTATTGGAACAGATATACTTAAAACATATTTAAGTGAATAAGACTTAATATTTAGTTGCAAATCCTTTGCTTTCAATAACTGCAGCAAGTCTGTGACCCATTGACGTCACCAAACTTTTGCATTCTTCCTTTTTGATGCTTTCCCAGGCTTTCACTGCAGCCTCTTTCAGTTGTTGTTTGTTTTGTGGGGTTCCTCCCTTCAGTCTCCTCTTAAGCAGGTAAAATGCATGCTCTATAGGGTTTAAGTCTGGAGATTGACTTGGCCAGTCTAATACCTTCCATTTCTTGCCCCTGATGAACTCCTTTGTTGTTTTGGCAGTGTGTTTTGGGTCGTTATCTTGCTGCATGATGAAGGCTCTGCCAATCAGTTTGGTTGCATCTTTCCTTAAATTGGCAGACAAAATGTTTCTGTAGACTTCCGAGTTCATTTTGCTGCTGCCATCATGTGTTACATCCTCAATGAAGATTAATGAGCCCGTCCTAGAAGAAGCCATGCAAGCCCAAGCCATGACATTACCTCCACCGTGTTTCACAGATGAGCTTGTGTGTTTGGGATCATGAGCAGTTCCTTTCTTTCTCCAAACTTTAGCCTTTCCATCACTTTGGTAAAAGTTAATCTTTGTCTCATCAGTCCATAAAACTTTGTCCCAGAATTTTTGAGGTTCATCTCTGTACTTTTTGGCAAATTCCAGCCTGGCCTTCCTATTCTTCTTGCTAATGAGTGGTTTGCATCTTCTGGTGTAGCCCTTGTACTTTTGTTCATGAAGTCTTCTGCGAACAGTAGATAGTGATACCTTCACTCCTGCCATCTGGAGGTTGTTGCTGATCTCACTAACAGTTGTTTTAGGGTCTTTCTTTACAGCTCTCACAATGTTTCTGTCATCAACTGCTGATGTTTTCCTTGGTCTACCTGTTCGACGTCTGTTACTTAGTACACCAGTAGTTTTCTTCTTCTTCAGGACATTCCAAATGGTTGTACTGGCTATGGCCAATGTTTCTGCAATGGCTCTGATTGATTTTCCATCTTCTCTAAGACTCACAATTGCTTGTTTTTCACCCAAAGACAGCGCTCTGGTTTTCATGTTGTTTTCACCTCTGAATACAGTCTGCATAGACAAAACCTATCTTACCCAATCTGAACCTGAGTGTAGACATTCAGTGGTATTTATTGATTGAATAATGTATGTAATAGGACACACCTGGGCAACAAAACACACCTGTCAGTCACATGTTCCAATACTTTTGCTCACGTGACAAATGGGTGGGTTCGAACAAAAAGGTGATATTTTCTAATTTGTGCATCAGATCCTGATGTAAATACCTGGAAATAAAAGCTGAAACGTTGATCTCTGGTTTCACATTCATCGTTTGATGTCAAGCCCAAATGTTTTCAGTCTACAGCAAAAATAAAGGAATTGGCCTCACTGTTCCAATACTTTTGGAGGGCACTGTATGAATTGAACTGTGCAATGAATAAATGTGAACAACCCTATTCTACATGTGTATTATATACATTTAAACACACACATTATACATTTATATAATATTTAGGGGCCAAGCAGCAGCGAAGCTGCTGTGGCACCTATTGTTTTTGTTCATTTTATTAGGGTTCCTCCGGTAGGAGGGAACCTATTGTTTTTTTTTTGTATTCCTATTATTATAATTTTTCTTCTCCGTTAAATGGCTCAATAGCTCAAAAGGTCCCGATTTTTCCAATTTGGCCCAATGATCCAACAGGTCACTCATTACTCCCAGACGGCTAGTGGCCCATGTACGCCGATAGGTGGCGCTATAAAACACGCTCAAAGTCTATGTGATTTCCCCAGCGCCCCATTACTCCAAAATGCCTGAAAATTGGTATACATGCCTTATTCCTCATGGGAAACAAATACGCCTCAAGAACCCATAAGGTCCGCCATGATAGATTTTGCTGTACTGTCCAAATTTGGTCCAACCTTCAGAACCCTTCTCCTCATGAACCATAGATCCAATCGACTCGAAATGTGTTACAGATGTGTAGAATACATGTCTTTACATTAGATGACATGGAATAAGAAATGCAATACAAAATGGTTGAATGAAGTGTATTTATGTAAATGTCCACATTGCCTCAATATCTTTGTGCGAATAAATCTAATATAATTTTGACTCATGGTTTTTCAAACCTAATAAGGTTCAAGATGACATCACTCTGAAGTACCACAAACAATTTCAGCTTGGTATGAATCTATATATATGATTGAATTCAATTGAATTGCTCCACAGCGCGCTTCCAGTTGCAGCTCGCCATTATGACTATTAATTCTTTTTCGGTGGCCATTGTTGTTTTCAACTGGAATCGCCTGATAGCCGTGTTGGAGGCAGCCACGTTCGGTAAGTCCTATTTTTACACATTTTAAGCTAGAATCAATGATTGGGTTCGTGAAAGTACACTACTCTTGAATTATGGTGAAGGTTTGAGCACTTTGAGACCTTTAAATCGTGAGTTTGAAGTGACGGAAAACCGAACTCGAAAAGTAGCTAGCTTTTTCCCTCTGTGTAATTAGTGAATCATGTAGCATCTCGGCAAATTCATCAAAAAGGTAGAGGAGGACAGTTTCTAGGAGAAAAAGCGATTCCTCACAGACATGTCGGCTCCGAATTTTGATTTGGGTCGTGAAAGTCTTTGCAATAAGCCTATGCGCCAGGGAAACCACATAGGCTTAGGCAGCCATGTTTTGGTCGCGTGCTTTTAGCCAGATGCTCCGATTATTTTTGTGATTTGTGGAAAACTCGCAAGTGGAGTGAGACTGCGTCCCGGGGGTACATTGCTTTGACTTAGCCTCAAAGACAGACTCGGCTCGTTCACTGGCAGTATGTAAACAATATCGTAACTCACTAAATTCTACTCCTAAAACGTCAGGGAGGACTGCTTTTTGTAGACAAGAGTCTGCTGAAGATAGTCAGTATATAGGCTCTTTTAAAACAAGCCTATCTCATTTGTCATTTTCCTGAGAAAGCGACCTACGTTATCCAGGCTAGTTTCACTCGGTCAGCCTATTTAAAGGTCTCTAACAGTCAGGATCACTGTTTACAGGCAAAGGTCGAGCTGGTCTTAGGTCAGATGTGTATATTGACCAGTTTAGAGCTAAATACTCTTGCCAGAGCCTGGAATTGAGCCAAATTTTTGAGTAACTTTGCATGGCCGGGTCTCCATCAGTTCAACACATTTGGATTAAAGTTCAAGTAATGCCACTGCATTTCACAGTCAAAACTGTAGTTTATGTCAAGTGTAGATGTAAAAAGCTTCATTTTTCACAACTGACATGGATCCTTTCTTCACTTTTACAGGTCTGGAGGGTCATGCAGAGGCCTGCTCAACAGAGTTCAAAAGAGGATGCTGAGAGAAAAACAGATCCCTTGCTGGACTACCCCCCTCTAGCTGGACAGCTTCTCTTCAGCCCTGACCGCAGGCCAGCTTCATCTAGCTGGCCTGCCCTGACTGCTTGCCTGCAGGCCCTGCTTTCCCTGCCTGCCAGCCCTCCAGAGACAGACAGTCACCCCACAGACACAGTAGCTCTGCAGACTGCTTTTTTGAGGACATTGATGAAAAAGGACAAACCAGCATTTTTTACTTTGATGAAAGTCTAAAGGTTTAATCCTTTCCATGTCCCAGTATGCCAAGCTGCTGACTTTTAGTGTCTTAAGTAATGAAACCAGTTCAAGTTATAGACTTTTGACCTGAATCCAATGATTAGTCATCTGAATAAAAACCACTCAAGAGAAGTACTGCTTCTTGGATGATTTGTGCTCCACATCAGTTCCATCTCAGACATTTGCCTTTGTTTCCATGGGATTCATGGAATTGCTAGTTTCTGCTCCACCATTGTGTAATAAAAAATATAATTTAGGACAGCAATTACATTTTTGTGTTATCCTTTCGCATTACACACATTTAGTCAATGTTCTTAAACTAAGACTAAATGTGTAAATGGATGTTGAAACTCAGTTCTCTGAGTTGGTGCATGTCAGTTTAGGCAAAGGTTGTTTTTTAAACCTCTAGGTTTAAGAAGAATTCAGATTTGATTGGAACTCTCTCTTTTATAGATTTATAGTTGGATTTGACATTTAACAGACATTTAATTCATTAAGCAAGTTGTTTAACTCAAACAACCATAACACAGTACATATGGTATACAAACCTGCAGTCAGATTTGGCGAAATCGTTAGCTTGGATGTTCTCTTGACATACATGGAGTCTTGATGATGATGCGCATGCAGCTTCAAAGCAGAAAGACGCGTTCCATTTCAGGAGACTCCGAGACCTTAGCACGCGCTAAGGTCAACTTTGACTAGCATCTCGTCATATCACGCTGTCGGAGCACAGCTAGATAATCGGCGTCAGCGCTCTTGGGTACCCAGCATGCAGTGTGGCATGTCAAAAAACGCCAAGACTTGTGGAAAATAGTTTGGTTACAACTACTATGCAAGGGATTTCAGTTTTTGCTTTTGTTCAGTTAGATGTTTGTAATATTGTTGTTTGTTAGTTAAAATAATCATATTGGTAACCCTGAGAGTGCATGTTGTGTGGTTTAATAGAAGGGAGGGTCGGCCATTGTATATTGAGACTTTTAAGGAGTTTATCATGGGCTGTGCCATAGACCTATTGCAAATGAGGCTACACTTGATTTTAAATCGGCTGTGATTCTGAAAAGCAGTCTTCAAGCCATCTTTGAGAAATTCTGGAAACAGTGTTGCGATCAATGTGTTTTGATTGTGGGAGGCAATTTTTGGTTGATGTCTACACCTCATGCGTACACTCCAATATTTCTGTTTGACGTGACCCGTGCTGGGAGGGAGGAAAACGACATGGATTGAGATAGTGTGCGGGTAGGTGTGTTTTTATATAGGGTGAAATGGAATGAGAAATGTAATACAAAATGTATGAAAGGGGTGTATTTATGTAAATGTCCACACTGCCTCAATATCTTTGTGTCAATAAAATCTAATATCATTTTGACTGATAGTTTTCAAACCTTATTGGGTTCAAGGTGACATCACTCTGAAGTACCATCAACAATTTCACCTTAGTATGTCAAAATATGATTGAATTTGAGTAGTTTAAACTTTGGTTGAATCTAACAACTCTTACCACAGAAGAAACAGCTTACTTTTTTATACAGTAACTGAAAATGATAATCTTCAACACTGAGAATAGCTCAATGGACTGGGACAGTGACCTGCAAAATATAAGGTTGTAGGTATGATGGCCCAACATGAAGTAGTTTTGCTATCTTGTTGTCCAACTGTTGACCTTCTACAATGAACATTTGTATAATATTTTGCCATTTTGCGGAGGAACCCGCATCGCCGCTTGCAGCTATATTTATTGTTATTATCCATAGTGATTGGTGCGAAGTTTTGAAATTTGGCACACTGATTTGGAACGGTCTCCTGATTATCGTCACCAAGTTTCATGTCGATCCCTGAAGCACTATAGCGCCACCAAGGCGTTAAAGTTGGAGGTGCGTTTACTCCCATAACTTTTGAACCATTACACCGTTTTTCTTAAGTGAGGTTTCATTGGATTCCGTAGATGCAGACGATTTGACTGAACTCTATTGTTGTCCCGAAGGTTTTTTCCGTCATTTGTATTTTAAGAAATGCCAACTTTTTGGCCTAGGCCGTTGCTCCGATTTTTATGAAATCTTAACAGATCATCTTCAGACCATGCCGATGCAAAATCTTTAGAGTTTTATCGATAACTCAAACCGTTTACAATTAACGCGCAAACGATTTTGACAAAGAGCATGCCAAAGCGTGACTCTGCGACGGTTTACCATATGGAGACAAAACTTTGGAAATTTCATCACGAGCATGTCATCTATTCATCTTCGTACCACAATAACCTTGATATGTCAAAATATGACAAATTACAGCTGTTTATAGTTGGGTCAAATCTGACAAAGCTCGCCATGGGAGAAACGGCTTCCTTTTTTTATAAAATAATCTAACACATTATTTCCTAGCAGCCAGAATAGCTCACTGGGATAAAACGGGCTTCTTTGATATGCAAGGTCGTACGATCGAATCCAGCCACAGTCGTCAAGCAAGTCTTGATACCGGATTATCTGTTTAGCGAAGCCAAGTATGCCACAGTAGCTGTCTAGCAGTATAATCATAATGGTAACGATAACGTTTAATTCTCAGGAGATTTATATTTATACTTAGGATTAGGAGTCTATGACAGCCCATAGAACCGATTGGTGGTCTCCTGATTATCGTCACCAAGTTTCATGTTGACCACTGAAGCACTATAGCGCCACCAAGGGGTCAAATTTGGAAGTGTGTTCACGCCCATTACTTTTGAACCATAATACCATTTTTCTTAAGTGAGGTATCATTAGATTCCTTAGATTCAGACAATTCCACTGAACCCTATGGCGACTTTATTAAGAGTTTGGTTTTGCTGCTTTTGCTACTGAATTTCCAGATCGGATGCTGCTTGTTCCCTTCATTGCTGCTTGCAGCTATATTCTAAAATGAGATTATTATCCCATTCAAAGAGTATGCATATGGACAGGGCCTGACATAAAAAAATGTGCCCACCAGCCACTGTGGCTAGTGGTTTTTGTAAAGCTCCTTTTGTATGAAAATAACTAAACGATTAAGACAAAGACAAAAAGAGTAGTTCATTGCATATAACGGGGTGTAAAGATGTATTGAAAATATATGAACTAAACAGAATTTATTTTTGTCCAGTTGAATATTTATAAACAACACAATTATTTTTTTGTCTCTTGATTTTCGGTTTCACTTTCATCCCCAGTTTTTCTATTTTTTTGTCTGCCCTCCGGGTTTTCCTACATTTGTTAAGTAGCCTACCGCCACATCCTTGACTTGCACTGAGCAGGGTCCTCAAGTTTGATCAAAAGCCCCACGAGACGAGCTTTCACGTGTGTTCGCGCGTCTATGTTGATTAGCAACGAACGTACAGTGGCCGAGACTGTTTAACACAGGGGAAACGATACGTACTGGTTGAAATGCGTGCGTCTCATGGTCAATGCTTGAGGCTTGAGAACCTTGCAATGAGTTTATTATTTTGTTTTGAGAAGACTACAATAAAAAATCTTATAGCGAGAGATAGAATTCCACCTGCCAAAGTGGCTAGTAAGAGTGACTGCTTTACCCGCCACAGCCTAATTCTACCCGAATTTGGCGGGTGGGCGGGTGCCATTGTCATGCCCTGCATATGGATCTTGAGGTCCTTTGAAGTTTAAATTGTGTGACTTCCATCTCAGCGAGATGGAGATTGTGTGAGGAAGAGAAAGGGAAATACTTGAGGAGAGAGTGCAAGGGGAATTTGAAACTCATTGCCATGGGAAGGGGAGCAGGGCATAGTTGGAGGGATGGGGGTGGAAGGTTTTTGGAAAAGATGACCTCATCCGCTGTATCTATCACAAGGAGCAGAGAAGGGAAGGGAGGAGCACACATTTTAGTGTGTCATGTTGCAAGATAAAACAGACTGTCAAACTATATTTGTTTGCTATGAAAGTGAAGTACTGGCATATGATTGATTCGTAAAGATTCAGAATATTTACATTTACATTACATTTAGCAGACGCTCTTATCCAGAGCGACTTACAGTAAGTACAGGGACATTCTCCCCAAGGCAAGTAGGGTGAAGTGCCTTGCCCAAGGACACAATGTAATTTGGCAGGGCCAGGAATTGAACCAACAACCTTCTGATTAATAGACCAACTCCCTAACCGCTTAGCCATCTGATCCCCTATGGGTTAATCTTTTGTGTGTCGGGTCAGACTGTCAGACTGTGTGAATGTTTCTGCTGTACATGTGTCCATGTACTTTCTTTCTTGTGTTGTGTCATTACTCTATAATTAACCTCTCTTTCACAGTCTCTCTTTTCTAGTATGAGTACACTGTCTGAATTATTTTCATTAACCTACTTCTCCCTTCTTCCTTTACCTTCTGTCTCTACCTACAGTGTGTGTCAGCTGGTCCTGTCCCCTTCATGCCTCACATGGCGCGCTGTGTAAAGCGAGGGGTCCGCAGCAGTGAGGGGGGGGGGGGTGTCCCTAGGGCATGGGCAGTAGCGTGGCCAGCGAGGTCAACACCACCACCACCTCAGAGCAGAAGCAGGAAGCCACCATGCGTAGCGTAGGAACCCGTACCACCCAGAACAGCCTGCCTCGGGCCCCTCCCCCACCACCCTCCTCTTCTTCTTCTTCCTCATCATCATCCAACGCCACCTCGTCCAACCACCGGGGCTGGGGGGCTGGATTAGAGGACCGTAGCTACAACTCGGACCACCCTTCCCAGCCTCCTCTTACCCACGCCAAAGGCATCACGGCGGATGAGCGCACCTTTGCACAGGAGAACTCTGCGTACTACAGCACTGACCGCCCTCCACCACATGAGGGCGGAGACAGGAACAAAGGTGCTGCTCACAACAATGTTAACCAGGTGGTGTCCAATGGTATACGGGCAGTTAGTAATGGAAACCGGGCGGTGACAGCAGGGGGCAACGGCGACAGACAGGTGTCAAACTCTGCTTTTGTGAATGGAGGGGCACGGAGTGACGGACGGGATATGCCCCGAGGGGCGTTGAGTTTGGATATATGTGGGAACAATGTGGTGAGCACAAACAATGATAAGAACAGCAGGCAGCACATGGCGCAGTACAAGGAGGCTGGTGCCAGGGCTGGTGCCAAGCTGGACAACCACAACAACCCCTCTAACGTCCTGCCCATGTCTGGGAAGCTGGAGCAGGTACAGGTGGGTAACATTGCCTGTGTGTGTGTTTATGTGTGAGTAACAGTAGTACAGGTAATGTATACTGTATGTACCTTTCTGTGAGTAGCCAGTTAAATAACTTGTTCATTGGCAGTTTAAAAGATACAATGTCAAATGGCTTACATTTATATGATGTGTGTGGGCAAATATGTCTATTTTTGTATGTATATATTTGATAAATATACAGGCATGAATTAGGATACCTTACCAGTACTGAGAAACTGTCATATTCACACTTTCCTCTACTTTTAATCTATGGTACCAAACATGACAAGCTGCTTTTAATGAATTACACCCCCCCCCCCTCCTATATGGTAATATGTTGCAATGCATCAACCATACCCTGAAGGAAAGAAAATATATTTACCAATATATGATTTGAAATACATTTTAATGTATTGTAATATATTATTTTCCATTACATTGACCAATATATAATGTATGGAAATACATGGGATAATATATTGATAATAATTATATTACAAATATATTATAAACTATAACATATATTCATGTAATATATTGCAATATATTGCAGAATACAGCAATGATTGCCGTTTTCCCATATATTTCCATATATATGGGAATATAATGCATCACCATATATATCACCATATATGTCTGTACATTGTATGGGCATGTTCTCATTTATATACACATGCATTGTTCAATATATCTTTCCATATAATTTTACATATATTTAAAATAAATTCTACCATATATGAAGCATACATGTGACACTATATCTTTACATATATTACCCATACATTTTCCTATATATGCAATATATTGCATATATTTTGGGATATATAACCACATATATTATATATTAATGTTCCATAACATTAATATATAATATATATATTATATGGGAAAATGTACGGCAATCATTGCTGTATTCTGCAATATATTACAATATATTACATGAATATATATTATAGTTTATAATATATCAGTTATATATTTATCATCAATATATTATCCCATGTATTTCTGTACAATATAAATATTACATCCCATATATGGACATATATTGCCTAATATATCACATGATATTTTCCAATATACTGCAATATATTTTCCTTCCGTAAGGGTAGACTGGTATTGTGGTTGAGACAAGGCAAGCCATTTTATACCTATGCCCTTTCCTCTACTGTGTAGCTACTGTATATTTCAAATGTTTTTACAGAATAAGACTTTTGAATAATACTAATAATAATAATACGTTTTTATCATTCTTGATGGTCAGAGTTCAAAAATCATATACTTAGGTAATTCTATTATATTTCTAACTGGATTGATTCTCCCCCTACCCTCTCAGAGCAACGATGGACTGGTCCGACCCTCAGCCTTCAAGCCAGTGGTTCCCAAAAGCTTCCACTCCATGCAGAACCTTGTGTGCCCTCCTCAGACTGGTGGGGGGGTTGGAGGGGGAGGAGGAGGCCACAGTGCAGGTGGTGGACCTCCAAGTATGCCCGGTCCCCTTAGGAACACGGACAGCCCCGGGAGTCGAGGAGGCACAAGAGGTGGGGGAGGAGGTGGAAGAGGAGGAGGCCAGGGGTGCCTCTCTGACTCGGGAAGGAACTCTCTCACCAGCCTGCCTACATACGCTGGCTCCAGCTCGGGCTATGGCCCACCGCCGATCCTGGGGCCCCTCAGCGCCTCCACCAGCCATATTAACAGGCTAGGGGCCACCGGAGCTCTAGATAAAATGGACAAGCCCGGGCCAGGCGGGGGCGGGGCCAGTGGCGGAGGGGGTGGTGGCTACCAAAATGGACTGAGCGCCTCAGACAGTGGCCATTCCTCCTCAGGGAAAAGCTCCTCATCCTACCAGAGGATGAGCCACCTGAGCGACGTTCCCGGACCACTACGCCCTTCCCCTTCCTCTGATGATGTCATTCAAGACCTGGAGGATAGGCTGTGGGAAAGAGAGCAAGAGGTAAGGAGAGAAGGAGAGGGGGATTACCAAAAATGATGAAGATAAAGCTTAGTATGAATGTCCTAATGTTAGGATGAACATTTAACATTTTCAAAGCTTACTATCCTTGAAAGTATTATCCTAATTCAACAGACAAAGGTACTGTATTTGGTCATGAGCACTGTTACTCAACAGCAAATAAATACTGTTACTTCGCTTAGGTGAGGGAGAGTCCAAACCATGGACAACAGTTACAAACCCAGACAATGCCTTAAGATTAAGTTAAAAAAACTTTATGTAAAAAAGTATTTTGACCAGATTATCCTGTAAACAGGACTGTGGGTGTAACACTTTGCTTTGAGAACAAATATATTGGTAGGAGATAAACGGTTTGGTGTAAGATTTGATTTGGAAGTACAAGAACATTGCTACATTGGGATAAAGATATTGTACAAAAAAAGAAAAAATTTGTTAAAAGGAAAGAAAATATGATGATATATGTGATATGATAAAATATGATTTTAGTATATATGATAAAAACATACAAATGTGTTGGTGCATAGTCGGTTGCCTTGGGGGGGAATGTCCCTGTACTTACTGTAAGTCGCTCTGGATAAGAGCGTCTACTAAATGTAGGGAGATATTTTGTGAATATTTATTGGGTGTCACAAGCCATGCATGAGTCTTAACCATAGGGGTTTAACAAAATAAGTTTTGGTGTTAAGTTACTTTTCAACATTCTTCTTCAGAACCCATGTTGGGCTATTTTGTAATTTGTTGTTTTCTCCTACAATGGAAAAATTCACCTTCTCTCTCTTCTCCTCTGGTGCTTTCAGGTGCTGCACATGCGTCGTAACCTGGACCAGAGCGAGGCAGCCATCGTCCAGGTGTTTGAGGAGAAACAGCGTGTTTGGGAGCGCCAGATGGATGAGCTAAGACAGAACTATGCCTCCCGTCTACAGCAGGTGACTTCAGAGATTATACCAGATAAGGTTCAAATCTTACCAAAGTTTACCAAAGCTCAAACCAGCTTATTGAAATACAAACCGTTTTACCTGGGTCTATATTCACTGATAAAAGTGTCATATGTGTTTGCCAAATGGCTTTCGGGCCTCTTCTAAACCCAAAATGCCAATGTGATGAGTTTCCAGCATTCCATGGTTGCAATTAAAGTTACAGCAGGCAGTCATGAACTTCACATCTAGGATCAGATTCTAGTGGGATTTGAAATGACGCTATCTAAGCAATGATATTACATTTGTCAAATTTGTGACCGATTTCTGCCTTAAAAGAAAATGCATAATCCTCTTAACCCCATTGATACAAGGTCTGATAAGAATTTCAATATCTAATATAGAATTTTAATTTCTATTTAAAGTGGAGGATAGAGACACAGAACTCTTATTTAAGAAAAAACATGTAGTCTGATTATGATTAGGTTAGTCATCTTAGATAGTTTATAGGCAACTATTTGTCAACACCAACCAATACTTTTCCTTGGAGAAACATTTCCAAGAATCTGTAAACAGAATACAATACATTTCATATATTGTTTGATATTTAATGGCATCTACTTGATTTCATGGCCCCATATCTTTGCTAACAACTATCTCCTCTTTGCAGGTTACACGGCGAGCACAGCGCTCCCAGAGTGCCCTGCAGGCCCAGATCAGCCGTCTGTCGCAGGAAAAGCGATGTCTACAAGAGGAGATGGCCGCACTGCTGGCCCAGAGGGAGGATCTTGAACGGAAGTGTCTAGATTACAGGAAGGAGCAGGCCGACATCCTGCCCCGCATTGAAGAGACCAAGTGGGAGGTGAGATTGGAATGTGTGAGTGAGGGGGATTAGGGATATCAAGTAAATGTGTATGTCCGAGGGTCTGGGGGTTAGTTTGGAAATTTCTTTAAACAACCCTTCTTTTTCTCCAACTTATTTTCCTTTCCTCTTAACCTTCCCTCCACCCCCAACCACCCCTCCAACCCCAATCTACCCATCCCTCCACACATACCTCTTCCACCTCCATACCCCAGGTTTGCCAGAAGGCAGGGGAAATCTCCCTTCTGAAGCAGCAGCTGCGGGAGAGCCAAGCGGAGGTGACCCAGCGGGCTGGCGAGATGGTGGCCCTTCGGGGCCAGCTAAAGGAGCTCAACGTCCAGCTGAAGGAAAGGGAGGACGCCATGCTGGGCCTTAAGGATTCCTACACCAGCAAGACCCTAGAGCTGGATAGGTGCGAGGTGGAGCTGCAGAAGACGCTGAAAGAGGTGACAAGCGGTGGGGTGGGGGTGTGGTAGAAATGTTGGTCATATGCATAGATGTATGTGTATGAAATCTATAAGCTTCTATGTTTATTGGTAAGAGACAGGAAGGGAAGATAATTAAGTTGAGTTCAAAGGAATGTGAGGTGCTGATGGCTCTGTGGGCAGCTTGCCCTGGGGGATGGGTAAAGCATCTTATGTGGCCTTCTGTCCCCTAGTTCGTGTAAGGGGCTATTGACGTAGTTACTCTGAACTTTGGCTAGAAGGACTGTGTCCTGTTTCATTGTTTGTGTTAATTAAAATTATTGTTTGAAGATGACCACACCAAGGACAGTTGACCATTTAGCTGGCCAACCCCTGTGGCTTTATTATCTACTGCTCTGGAGAGAGCTGTGACATCAAAGAACTTTGGGACACTTGGTATGGAGATGTATTGTTTCAAACTGTCACTGAGTTAAGTTAGCCAATCACAGAGTTTGCTACATTGATTGATTGACCTTATAGAATGCCATTTGATCTAAAGTTTCTATAAGGCAGTGCATGTGTGATAGTTCACTATCACTCTTGCGAACGATTTGTGACTAGTGCACCCTTCGTAATGACTGATCACAAAGTGCTTTGTTTAATCTTATGTAATTGTATAGTCTAAATAAATTGTATTGAAACCGGCATATTCGACTATTCAAATCTACACAGTCCAGCTAGAATTTTCTTTCACAGGGGTCACACACACTCACAAAGGCATACATACACAAACCCAAGGATTCACACCCCTGCTGAGGTTTTTTCTATTGGCTATTGGTCACTGCATGGATCAAGGTCAAGCTCTGACCTTGACATACGTTACGGCCAGCAGGACCAGCCGTGCATACCTCTAGGGCATCATCCATCTGTACACCCTAAGTTGGGCACATCGCTCTGCAACATCGAGTTGTCAAATGACCCCTAGACAGAGAAAGAAGGGTTCTCGCACACCTACCATGCGGTGCTCTTCCTTCTGTGCTCCTCAGTTGTGGAATGATCTCTAGTCTTCATCACTACCATCCTTCCGATGAGGTCTGAAGACATACTGTACCTCCAATTTCCACCTGGACTAACTACTTTGTGCTTGGCTTATGGGCACCCAAAGCTGCACTTAGCAGAACATCTTGAAGTGGAGTGGATTTGGATCCTGTAGCACTGTCTCGTAACAGATTGCAAACAAATATTACTTTCACCACTGTTAGCTACCTGCATGGATGGATTAAGGTGGTCAGGGACCCCTAGGCTGCTATTTGTATGAGCCTCCCCCCCCCAAAAAAAAACCCAATTGTGTTTCCCTAGAAAAATGCATTTAGTGCCATACTTGGTCCACATGCAAATAAGGTGAACTGGCATACACACACATTGATACAGCCAACACTACAGTGTTTTCTTTACATTCCCACAAGTGGTGGACCATAACAGTAAGAACATTACCCCCACACCACCAGTGATGTGCGGTGAGGTTTGTGGCTGGGGAGGCACTGACTCTTTCAAAGTCAGATTTATTTATTCAACAGAGCAGCATCAATTCACCATTCAACTGGCTGCTTGCACATTGACTAATGGTTATGTTTCATATACCGTATCAGCATTATTTACACACACACATTTGGCCAAGGAAAAGTGTTAAATTTATAGACCAAGTTTTTGTTTGTAAACATTCGGGATGCGCGCGCAATGTGGCTGCAGAAAACCGGGAAAGGATAGCATTTAAAATGGCAAAAGGACCACATGGATCATACAAATAGCTAGATTTAAAAAGACCAAAAAAGTCAAGGAGGACAGCCTTTAAGAGAGAAAGTGATTCCCCATTGATCTGTCATCAGAATTTTGATTTGGGTCATGAAAGTCTTGAAATTTGAATGAGAATGTCACCCGGTACTGTACAGACCGCATAGTCGAGCGGCAGCCATGGCTTCACGTCATGTTACAAAGTTCATAATTTTACAGTTTTACAGTCAATTCTACATCCAAAAAGTCGAGCAGGGCAGCTTTCAAGAGATATGGGAATTCTGCTTATAGCCAGCTCGTCCGATTATTTTAGTGATTTGTTTAAACTGGCAATCTGAGTAAGACTGCGTCCTCATTACACTGTTTTGACGTTAGCCTCAGTCAGACTCGTCGCCCACTGGCAGTGTGCACAATGTTGTACTTCACTCCATTCTACACCAGAAACGTCAGGGAGGACTGACTGCCTATCGTAGATACGAGCCTGCTGTAGATAGCCAGCATCTCGGATTTCTTTAACCAAGCCTGTTTCATTCATCATTTGCCTGAGAAAGCGACCTCCGCTAGCCAGGCTAGTTTTGCCCGATCACTTGGTCAGGCTATTTAAAGGTATCGGGATCAAGTGACTTTTGTGCATTGACAAGTGAAGTGTAAATTTACTTTTCCACTGGACAAGTGCCTCAAAAAGTTAATGTCAAGCCCTGTAATCCAGTGGACAGAGATATATGATGACCTGGTCGACACTCCAGTGTATTATACCCGTGAGAAGGTCGTATTTTGTAGTGATGTGTCGTTCGTGAAAGACTCGGGAGTAACGAGTCCTCTCAAAGAGTGATTCGTTCATTTTCTCGTGGCCGCGCATTAGGACTGTTGCATAGGCTCGTCCCAGTAAACAGAAATTATTTGTTCATTTCCCGACTCGGTCTTTGGGTACGAGTCTCTGGATTTTTTTTTACGTGAACTGCATAGGCTCTGTACTGGTAGCTAGAGGAAACAAACGATTAGTTCATTTCCCGACTCGGGCTGTGTTCGAAATCTTAGAATTAATGATTAATCCTTGATCTCTTACTAGACAGGTGTCTGACGAGACCGGTCCTTTCGGGGGAAGGTATCCCCAAAACCGTTGATTTCGAACAGTCTATTAAGATAAGATGTACGTCATCGTGCTGCGTGTACTTATGTGCTCGCACTAGCGCGCTCTGTCAGACGGCAGTGAATTGCATTGAGTTTATTGTCACTCAAGTTTATTGTCACACTAAGTTAAACTGTATTTAAACTTGTGTTAAATATAGCTCATAACATTTGTGTTTGTATTTCACTCATTTGATAGGATTATGATAAAACGCAGCAACTAGCTAGTGTCTGTACTGCAATGTGATGCTAGCTACGTTATCGAAAAGTCTGAGCAAATTAAAAAATTAGGAGTTTCATCAATAAAATAAGTACATTTTCAGCAACTACACTGCCCACATCTCGTTAAATTTTAATTCAGATGCTGATTTACAAGTACCGTTTAGCTGAAATATGAATTGTAAAAACTTACAGCAATGGCAGTCAACGGATTCTGTTTAACTTGTTGCTCACGGTAACCCCGCGCTCAGAGTTATGGGTAATACCTGCCGCCATTGACACAGCAAGGCAGCTCATATGCTGTCTTGAAAAATGACGATTATGTGACGTATTTCAAGGTATCTTATTAAAGCAGAAGAGAAGGTTTAAGACGTTTCGAACAGTCCTTGCTCTCTTAATAGGAAGGAAGGAGGCATTTTAAGACATTTCGAACAGAGCCGTGGTCTTTCTACGAGTCTTTGGATCATTTTGCACGTGACCGGCATAGGCTCTGTACTGGTAGCTAGAGGAAACAAACGATTCGTTCATTTCCCGACTCGGTCTTTCTACGAGTCTTTGGATCCATTTTTCAATAATGTTTTGTTATTTTCACTTTACATTACACTTACAGTTTAGTGCAGTGTAATTGTTTGCCATGATAATTAAATGCTAGTGTGATAATAAATGACCAAATCATACAAACTGTCATGATACATTATTTTAATGCAGGAATTTATTTTAAAATAGTATCTGCTGGTGCACATGTCATGCACTAACCTACATGAGAACATACTGTACGTGTTTGCAGTGGACGGATAGCCCCCCCTCCCGCCGTTGAAATGAACGAATGACTCCAAAAAAGATTAGTTTATTTTACTGAACGAGATTCAAAAAACCAAATCAGTAAAATGATCCGAAATTCCCATCACTAGTCTTTAGCAACCGACATGCACAGTTGAGCCAGCTTGACAGTCGTGTGACGTAGGGTGAAAATTGGAGGCTCAGAGAGAGCGCATTTGCTCCGCATCCTCCGTGTTCTTATTTTGCCATCAAAATTCCACTATTCATACTCATTCAATAGAAATGAAAGTATGTACAGTCCATAACAAAAAGACAAATGTAGTTTTATTCTTTAAAATAACTAAATGTTTTCTTATCTGGTTTCATATAAATTTTGTATCTTCTTTCCCGTCGTTTGAAGCAAATCTTTTAGCTCCGGGCATCGATCTTCCATGATTTATCACTTCCAGTTTTGAGAAATGTTAAGTTTATATATATGCAAGATATGCA
Organism: Hypomesus transpacificus; assembly: GCF_021917145.1. Classification (NCBI taxonomy): domain Eukaryota; kingdom Metazoa; phylum Chordata; class Actinopteri; order Osmeriformes; family Osmeridae; genus Hypomesus; species Hypomesus transpacificus. Next base: position 5,428,926 of record NC_061081.1, on the reverse strand, counting down.
AGATTATAAAAATGCAAGATTATATATATAATCTTATAATCAGTGTAGCGGGGTTTCCTCATGTTAAAATATAAATACTTATTTATCATAAAGTTCGGGGCACCACCATAATATTGGTTTAGGACATTAGGGAATCCTACATTTAACATGTAATAATCATTCTCATCTTTAGGAATGAATTCGTTATAAGTATAGAGCCAATCGTAACATCAGTGAACACGCACGTCAAAATATCTTTACAATGAATTTATTCAAGTAAGGTAAACATATCTTATGAACAAGTTAGATTATGGGTTTGATATGAGATATTGGTTTCAATGAACAGAATGAAATGGTCTAACTTAAAGAAAGACAGAAATTGTACGGATCAGAAATCATAAACAGAGCTCACGCCAACGCCAAGTCGGGGAGGAAAGAGCGTTAGCCATTGTTACGTTTGATCAGGGGTTGATCAATGAGATTGAAGGCGGTTCGCACAAAAGGTCCTTTTGAAGAATCTGAAGTCAAAGCGCGGCTGCGCTGTATGTAACTTAGTCTGCGGGATCTCAGTCAAGTCGCAATTAATATTGCGTTTAAGGTTCTTCTGTTGAATCGTCCAGATAGCGTCCACTATAAAGTTGAATCTCAGGAGAAGCAGCGGCCACGTGAAAGGGAATGAGAAAACTGTTTCCTCTACAAAAAAATACAATATGGGTCACGTGAAAAATGGATCCAAAGACTCGTAGAAAGACCGAGTCGGGAAATGAACGAATCGTTTGTTTCCTCTAGCTACCAGTACAGAGCCTATGCCGGTCACGTGCAAAATGATCCAAAGACTCGTAGAAAGACCACGGCTCTGTTCGAAATGTCTTAAAATGCCTCCTTCCTTCCTATTAAGAGAGCAAGGACTGTTCGAAACGTCTTAAACCTTCTCTTCTGCTTTAATAATATACCTTGAAATACGTCACATAATCGTCATTTTTCAAGACAGCATATGAGCTGCCTTGCTGTGTCAATGGCGGCAGGTATTACCCATAACTCATGCATGCCATGGTTGGTTTCGCTGGAGTCAGAGATTGATGGTCATCTCAGATATTTATACAGTTCAGAGTTCGAGGGAGGACCTGTCTGGGGTCAGACGTTGATTGGGGAAAGCTGGGTTGTCAACTCCCCCCTCCTTCCTTCACACCTACCAAAGGTGTGATCTGGTCTCTGGCTGGTTCATAAGATTGTTCAAATATTGTTCTGGACATCTTGGTACACTTACAAAATATAGTTGAATGATTGTTTTATTATGAGAATTTTGTGTAGATACCAAAAATGACATGGTTATCTTTCAGGATGAAGGAGTAGTTACTAGAATCAAGATTTCAGTGAACACAACATTAAAAGAAAGTAACAAACATGACACAAATATCTCTCTCATAATTCTCCACCTTGTACTCTCGTGGTAAAGGTGAAGTCTGAAGAACTTTCCTCAAATATTCAGATTAATATGTTCCTTGTTCAAATTGCCGCCAAAACGTAGCGCAAATGTGCTGGAGACGTGTTGTCTCAAGCAGGCCCCTTGAAGCTTGCAAGCTAGCAAGAGGGCTGAGATTGGGGAGGTCCCCCCCCCCAATTCTATGGTTCCTTTGCATCGGCGTTTGGTGGGGAATCAGCATACTGAGGGTGTCACAAGGGCTGATTAGGTTTGTCTAATGTGATTGAATCACTATTCAGGTGTGGCAAGATGTTGGCTCTGTGTGGTCTTGCTGACCTCACTACATCAATCAGGGCAAAAAAAAAAAAAAAAACGATAGGGTGCACTTTTTCTATTTGACTTTTTTAGCTAGCAACAACCATACAATGGCATGTGTCTGTAATACATGAAGAAGAATAATAGCAGAACAAGCCTGTGTGCTCACACATGCCCCCTTCAGTGAGGCAGAGCTACTGGCTGCCTCCCCTCCTGCTTTTTCACTGCGGCGTTATGTGCGATCAGCAAGACTAAATACGTCAACTACATTACCAAAACTATGCACATTCTGATCCTGTTGAACATAGCATGGATGTTGTATACAGTGAGATGTTCATTGAATTAATTCAGAATTTTGCATGTGAAACTGGGAAATGTAGCTAATGTAATCTCATGTATACCCAGTTACAAGTAAATGAGTGGTAGAAATTGCACCTCATGAAGAAAGTGCCAAAATGGACCAAGAGATTGTGTAGGCCTACTTAACGTAGAAGAATTAAGGCTTATCTCGGAAAAAAAATACCGGAACACCAGTTACGGGAGGATGCATGGTCACAGGTGATGTTAATTGTAGGAACAATAACCTACATTAATATTAATTGTAAGCCTGACGTTGTCATACTCATAATTCTAGTCAGAATATGAGTCTGATAACTCTCCATTGGGCTGTGACTATGGGGCGTGTTTCAACCGAACTCGTAAAACAAATACCTCTTCGCTCAATTGGATAGGCCTACAACCAATCAGAGCAACGTAATATGTTGTTTGTTGAAAACAAATTCAACCCAAGCGCTCTTTCGTGACGTTGTTGATTACGTTACTGTTGATCATCTGTATAAAGCCCGCCCTGGCAATTTCATTGGTCCGACCAGCTCCTGGTCTTATTTAGTTTGTCCCCAATACGAGCCCCTCCAGACCCAACTTCCCAACCAAGTTTTTGTGGGCGGAGCTAAGTTGGGCTGGCAGCCAGGCTAATTAATTTGCTGAATTTCTATTTTGACCAAAAGATGTTGTACTTAGGGCAGAAGAATAAAGGCTGATCTTGTAAGTCTATCAACCTGCCCCCACCTCTCTTATGGTAAAATATGGAGTTACTGGATGGAGTCTCAACTTGATGGCTCTCACATCTGTGTAACTTACTGTAGCATTGCTAGACATGTTGATAAGGGTCAAGATTCTGGTGTGATTGTAGTTGTTCTTGGGTATAAAAGGAATTGTGAAGCATTGTTCTGTGGATTCTTGATCTCCTGAGACCTTCTCCTCAGCTCTGGCTTGTCCTACTCCTTCTTCCTCACTTCATACTTTCCATCTCTGGTTTACAATAATCATGGTAGAGTAGGCACAAGAGTTAACTTCATTGATTGCATTCATTTGCAATATGATATAATGATTATATTATTTAACCTTAATTTGACCATTCTTGCTCTGATTTAACCCAAAGAGTCAAATAACTGTAATTCCATTGGTATTGGCATTATTTGGTTAATTTTAATACACTGTTCAGTTTCCCATCTTCCTTCAAATCATAGGGGAATTAGTTTTGATTGTTTAGCCAATATATTGACCCACAACAATGTTGAAAAAGATTTGCTGAAACAACAGTTACAGGACGGTACATCATGTAGATTGTAGGAATCATATGAATCATGTAAATTGTAGTAACAATAGCCAATAGAAATCGGCTATTCATTGTTAGATTTTATTTGTAGGCAATAAAGAAGACCAAATACAATTTCAATTATTTGTCTTTATTTCAGTGCCAAAAGCATTTGGTCAAATCTGAGTGCAAGTCCACACTCGGGGAATCGGGCTAGTAATCAGAAGGTTGCTGGTTTGATTCCCGGCAGTGAAAAATTATGTTGTGTGTAACGTGTGTCTAACTATAACACCGCTACAGAGAATAATGTGATCGATGGAAGATGTATCAGAATATGTGGTTCTTTGGAAAGACGGTACTGTTTGCACTACAGAATGAAACACACTGAACACGTTGGCTATATTTCAGGGGGGTATTCCAGGTAGCGGGTTTAGTGAAAACTTTGAGTTGTTCAACCCTGAAAAGAGGCATACTCCGAGTTCCACGTTCCAGAAAGAGAGGTAACGAAACCTTTTGGTAAGTTTCCATGGTAACTTACTCCGTGAAACGAACCTGCTCGCTAGCAGATTTTCCATGCCAAACTCTGCGTTTCTACCGATCCCCTCCCGCTTTATAAGCCCGATAGCTTTGGCAGACACGGCATATCATTAGGCCTACCTGGTTCAGCCGAGCGATCTCGGAACAAAATTTAATTTGGTTAGTTATACGCTGGGAGACGATTTTAAAACTGTGATTTGATGTGCTTTAATTCCCTGATGAATACCTAAGTTAACGTTACCGTTTCCCGTCACAATCTGAAATTTATTTTACCAACATTCTCAGCCCTTGGGCCTTCGTCGCTAGTGTTACATGCCGTGGACATGCACTCAGATTTGACCAGATGCTTTTGGGCACTGAAATAAATACAAATAATCGAAATTGTATTTGGTCTTCTTCATTGCCTACAAATAGAAATGACAATGAGTAGCCTAGCCTATTTCTCTCTGCTATTGTTCCTACAATTTACATGATTCATGTGATTCCTACAATTTACATGATGTATCATCCTGAAAATGGTGTTTCAGCATATCTATTTCAACATTGTAGGGGTTCAATATTGGCCAAATAACCTAAACTAATTCCCCTATGGTTTGAATGAAGTTGGGAAACTGAACAGTGTATTAACATTAACCAAATAAAGCCGATACCAATGGAATTACAGTTATTTGCCTATTTTGAATTTTGGTTTAAATCAGAGAATTTGAGAATGGTCAAATTATGGTCCAAGAATTTTTATCATATTGCAAATGAATGATATCAATGACCGTTAATTATTATGCCTACTCTACCATGATTATTGTAAACCAGAGATAGAAAGCAAGAGTGAGGAAGAAGGAGTAGGACAAGCTAGAGCTTCTAGGAACGTATCAGGAGGTCAATAATCCACAGAACCATGCTTCACAATTCCTTAAGAACAACTACAATCACACCAGAATCTTGACCCTTACTTATCAACATGACTAGCAATGCTACAGTAAGTAACACAATGAGATGTGAGAGCCATCCAGTTGAGACTATCCAGTAACTCAGCTGCTAGTCCAAGCAATGGTCCTCTCCAAGTTGGACTACTGCAACTCGCTGCTCGCTGGTCTCCCAGCATGTGCAACCCGCCCTCTTCAGAGGATTCAGAACGCAGCGGCCCGCCTGGTCTACAATCTACCCAGACGCTCCCATGTTACCCCGCTCCTCATCTCTCTCCACTGGCTACCCATCAACGCCCGTATCAGATTCAAGACCCTGGTACTGACCTTCCGAGCAGTGAACGGGACTGCACCCGACTACATCAAGTCTCTCCTGCAACCTTACACCCCCACCCGTCACCTCTGGTCTTCCTCAGACAACCGCCTGGTGGTCCCACCGCTCAAGACTGCCAGGTCCCAACACAAGCTCTTATCCTGCCTGGCCCCCCTATGGTGGAACCAGCTCCCCACCTCCATCAGGGACACTGACTGTCTCCCCACCTTCAAGAAAAGGCTCAAGACGCACTTGTTCCGGGAGTACAACGGCACTTAGGAATGCTTGGCTGGACCTGTTGTTAGTTTCCTCCAGGATCACAATGACTCTTATTGAGTGACTTGTTGCTCTTGTAGGTTAGTTATAACGAAGTTAACTCTTGTACTCGCTGTGAAATATTTTACTGTTGATTGTTCTTCTACAGGTACAGGTACAGTTCTGGTTCATGTTGTTTTAATTTGTAACTTGTATAACTGCATGCTCTTATGGGTCTTCCCTTTGGCACTTGTTTAGTTTTTTCACAATGTATGCTTCATGTTTTGGCTGCTTGCAATGTTTGGGACTACCTCGTTATGATCAGTGACCTATGCTCTTTTGTAAAGCTCTCTCTTGGAAGTCGCTTTGGATGAAAGCGTCTGCTAAATGCATAAATGTAAATGTAACTATTGAATGACGGTGGAATTCAGAGTTTGGATTATCAATAAGCAAGTGGCGATTAATAGGGCCATGAGTCTCTAAACTTTCCTCAAGCTCTTTGTCTAAGTTAGTTTGTGTAAGACCATTAACAATGACAGAGTTTGGTACATTTACACATTTTGTCAACTCAGTTTTATAGTGTGATCACTTTTAGTGAAAACACGATCTCTCTCCTGGCTGGCTCGCCAATTTTCTGTAACGAGTGTCTTACTTTAACACCGCTACAGAGAATAATGTGATCAATGGGAGATGTATCAGAATATGTGGTGTCTTTGGAAAGACGGTACTGTTTGCACTACAGAATGAAACACACTGAACATGTTGGCTATATTTTAGAGGTAATAGAATTGTTGTTGTTATTATTTTTGATATTTTGTTTCTCTATTACCTCTATTACCTAGTAGAAAAAACACAGCCAGGTAGCACAGTTCTCCAACCGTAGCAGTTTCTTCGGATAGACTACAGTACAGTAGCCAACCGCAAAAACCAAAACACTCGGAAACAAAACGTTCTTTTTTTATAAGCAAAAGAATAAATATTTTCTCAATCAATACTCTATTCATTCACAAAACAATAACATATATTACTAACTAAATCGCATATCTTCGCTTTCTCTTTCTTTTCAGTAAAATGTAATTTGTTTAACTCGCTATCTTTTTCGTCTCTCGTCTCTCTTCCAATTCAGTCAGCCTCTCCTTCTCTGCGCGCTCTCGCACGAAACCCCTAACTTTCCCGCCTGCACCCCGAAAGATGCACATTCACCCACAGCAAGTTATCCTAACATAAAAACATGAAACAAATACGTACATGGATCCACAGCATCAACCTGGGACCAAACCACACCAGCATCACTTTTCTTAATCAACAAATAAATAATAGCTATTGTACATTACTTTTGTGAATATAATAGTTATTTATTTGTTACTTTTAAATAATTGTATTTTACATTTAATTAATTTGTGCCCTTTAACCCTGGGTTACATGTGTCCTTGGGCAAGGCACTTCACCCTACTTACCTCGGGGGAATGTCCCTGTACTTACTGTAAGTCGCTCTGGATAAGAGCGTCTGCTAAATGACTAAATGTAAATTTCAGGTTCAACCCAGGGTTTTCTGTACTACGACTGTGTATCACTTGTTACCGGGGTAGGTCGCCATGGTAACACATGCTGAACGCCTGACCTGGTCGGGAGCAGGTTAAGTTGGAGATCAGAGATCAACCGTTATAAAAGCCCCGCCCACTAACTCATTCTTGAGGATAACGCCGTCACCGTTCATAGAAGATCCTGTGGAGCTTGGTACACGGATAGTGAGAGGTGCGCTCAGAAGAGACAGAACATTTAGAGACCGACAAAACCCTTTTGCATTACCTCATCTTATTTCATAAAGAGTATCTTTATGAAAGATATAGATTCTCAGCAGAGGGATTTACGTATCTTTCCCAGCTTCTTGAGCCGTATGTTGCCAATGCGACACATCGAAGCCGACCTCCACTTGAGAAAGTAAATGGCATATTTGATCAATATTCAGCAACCACATATAGCATACATACTGGCGTATGACTATTAGTTTCGCTGTTCCCTCTGTATGGCACAGTGGGACGACAGTGGGTGGTGGCAGCAACACCACTGTATTTCCTGTCACTGCAGAGAACTGTAATACATTTCACTATTTCACTCCTACAATATTCATAAATAATTTTTGAATGAACATGGTCACATAGATGACTAGAAACTGTAGGGGGTTAAATATTGGCCAAGCAACCAAAACGAATTCCCCTATGGTTTAAAGGAAGATGGGAAACTGAACAGTGTATTAGCATGAACCAAATAATGCCAATACCAATAGAATTCCAGGTATTTGACAATATGGGTAAAAGCAGAGCAAGAATGGTCAAAGTACGGTTAAATGAAATACGCATTTAATAACATTGCAAATGAATGAAATCAATTACAAGGCAAACATGTTACAAAATGAAGGCTTTAAATCTTACCCACTCTACCGTGATCATTGTAAATCAGAGAGAAAGCAAGAGGTGAGCAAGGAGTAGGACAGTAGGACAAGGGAGAACTAAGGAGAAGGTCTCAGGAGATGAAGAATCCAAAGAACAATGCATTACAACCAATCAGACCACATCTTGAATGGGGTGTGAGAGCCATCAAGTTGAGACCGTCCAGAAACTCCAGACTTAAGCATATGAGAGGTGGGGGCAGGTTTGACACCCAGCCTTGCAATATACAGTGCCCTCCAAAAGTATTGGAACAGTGAGGCGAATTCCTTTATTTTTGCTGTAGACTGAAAACATTTGGGCTTGACATCAAATAATGAACGTGAGACCAGAGATCAACGTTTCAGCTTTTATTTCCAGGTATTTACATCAGGATCTGATGCACAACTAAGAAAATATCACATTTTGTTTGAATCCACCCATTTGTCATGTGATCAAAAGTATTGGAACAGATATACTTAAAACATATTTAAGTGAATAAGACTTAATATTTAGTTGCAAATCCTTTGCTTTCAATAACTGCAGCAAGTCTGTGACCCATTGACGTCACCAAACTTTTGCATTCTTCCTTTTTGATGCTTTCCCAGGCTTTCACTGCAGCCTCTTTCAGTTGTTGTTTGTTTTGTGGGGTTCCTCCCTTCAGTCTCCTCTTAAGCAGGTAAAATGCATGCTCTATAGGGTTTAAGTCTGGAGATTGACTTGGCCAGTCTAATACCTTCCATTTCTTGCCCCTGATGAACTCCTTTGTTGTTTTGGCAGTGTGTTTTGGGTCGTTATCTTGCTGCATGATGAAGGCTCTGCCAATCAGTTTGGTTGCATCTTTCCTTAAATTGGCAGACAAAATGTTTCTGTAGACTTCCGAGTTCATTTTGCTGCTGCCATCATGTGTTACATCCTCAATGAAGATTAATGAGCCCGTCCCAGAAGAAGCCATGCAAGCCCAAGCCATGACATTACCTCCACCGTGTTTCACAGATGAGCTTGTGTGTTTGGGATCATGAGCAGTTCCTTTCTTTCTCCAAACTTTAGCCTTTCCATCACTTTGGTAAAAGTTAATCTTTGTCTCATCAGTCCATAAAACTTTGTCCCAGAATTTTTGAGGTTCATCTCTGTACTTTTTGGCAAATTCCAGCCTGGCCTTCCTATTCTTCTTGCTAATGAGTGGTTTGCATCTTCTGGTGTAGCCCTTGTACTTTTGTTCATGAAGTCTTCTGCGAACAGTAGATAGTGATACCTTCACTCCTGCCATCTGGAGGTTGTTGCTGATCTCACTAACAGTTGTTTTAGGGTCTTTCTTTACAGCTCTTACAATGTTTCTGTCATCAACTGCTGATGTTTTCCTTGGTCTACCTGTTCGACGTCTGTTACTTAGTACACCAGTAGTTTTCTTCTTCTTCAGGACATTCCAAATGGTTGTACTGGCTATGGCCAATGTTTCTGCAATGGCTCTGATTGATTTTCCATCTTCTCTAAGACTCACAATTGCTTGTTTTTCACCCAAAGACAGCGCTCTGGTTTTCATGTTGTTTTCACCTCTGAATACAGTCTGCATAGACAAAACCTCTTACCCAATCTTACCCAATCTGAACCTGAGTGTAGACATTCAGTGGTATTTATTGATTGAATAATGTATGTAATAGGACACACCTGGGCAACAAAACACACCTGTCAGTCACATGTTCCAATACTTTTGCTCACGTGACAAATGGGTGGGTTCGAACAAAAAGGTGATATTTTCTAATTTGTGCATCAGATCCTGATGTAAATACCTGGAAATAAAAGCTGAAACGTTGATCTCTGGTTTCACATTCATCGTTTGATGTCAAGCCCAAATGTTTTCAGTCTACAGCAAAAATAAAGGAATTGGCCTCACTGTTCCAATACTTTTGGAGGGCACTGTACGCCTGGGTTTCCGAGCTGCTGCCACCAGAGTCTGAAGAAATGCCCCCTTCCACTCCTTCCATCATGGGTGACCCTGAGGGCCAGCTCCTCAGCAGGAGTGAAGTGCTGTGGAGGAGGGCCCCCCCAGTTTTCTTTGCCTAATTTTTCTTCCTGTTGGTTGCAAACAATGTCATTGTTCTATAGTCCCTTTGTAGCTATACCAATATCCTACAAAAGGGACTGACTCAGGCAATTCAGCTTTGTACTTGTATATACTTGAATATGTGCAAATATTGCCTACTGCTACTTTTTGTTTAGAATTATGGTTTTATATTAATTTTTTATTTGCTCCCACAATCGTTTGCCACTGCCAGGGTTGCAACCAAAATAATACAGCAACAAAAGTGTAAAGTTATGGAATGCACACATGCAATTATGGTCACATCTTGTGCCTGGTGCGATATCAATAAGTCTTGTAGCTTACGCATTTACAGCGTCTGCTATTTTATGCCAGCAGTGACTTTGTTAATTTATGTCTGTATCATATGTCTGTATTCCTGATATGTTTGTATTAGAATATTTTACTCAGGAGGAGTAAACAGCGTTTGTAAGATTATTGTCTGCTCCTCCTGCGTGAAATATGCGGCTTGTTTTGTCCATGTTTGCGATTGGACATACGGTGCAAACACCGCCCTTTATGTGAACGTGCACGTCTCTAGATTGGAAAGATATGGATTGAATTAGAGAGTTGATAACCGCCATCGTAGTACCGCTTATCGTGATTACGATTGTTAGGCTTTGTGTAGCCGGGAAAGTAATCCAGAGCATGTTGATCTTGATTTGTAGTACAGGCCCCTGGACAAACATGCATCTTGAATTGTAGATTTACATGACAGGTAACACAGGTTATTTATTCGAATGAAACACAGTCAGGAACACAAAATAATGTCAGCCCCATTGCCAATCAACTAGGCTAAATCATCACACAATCTACCTACCCTTACAGAAAGAAAATATATTTACCAATATATGATTTAAAATGCGTTTTGATATATTATAATATATTATTTTCCATTACATTGACCAATAAATAATGTATGGAAATACATGGGATAATGAATTGATGATAAATATATTACTAATATATTATAAACTATAATATAATCATGTAATATATTGCAATATATTGCAGAACACAGCAATGATTGCCGTTTTTCATATATTGCAATATATGGAACATTAATATGTAATATATGTGGTTATATATCTCAAAATATATGCAATTTATATCCCGCTTTATATGGGAAAATGTATGGGTAATATATGTAAAGATATAGTGTCACATGTATGCTTCATGTATGGTAGAATTCATTTTAAATATATGTAAAATTATATGGAAAGATATATTGTACAATGCATGTGTATATAAATGAGAACATGCCCATACAATGTACAGACATATATGGTGATATTTACATTTAGTCCTTTAGCAGACGATCTTATCCAGAGTGACTTACAGGTAAGTTACAGTAAGTACAGGGACATACCCCGAGGCAAGTAGGGTGAATTGCCTTGCCCAAGGACACAACTTCATTTTTGCGGTCCGGAAATCGAACCGGCAACTTTCTGATTAATAGCCTGATTCCCTTACCGCTCAGCCATCTAGAAGGTATTCTGAGAAGGTTGTCAACGGCAGTATTGCGAATGGAATCCCGATTCAAACAGTACCACCTGCTAACTGAAAATGTGCCCCCAAAAACGTAAATACCATAAGATTGACATTTTTTGGGGGGGGATATAGCTACTTCAAAAGAAGTTTGCTGGAAGCGATCATTGTCATTATATATTTCAAAAAGAGTTTTTGGTTTTCTGGGTAATCCCGGTGTAACTATCTATTATGTCAATTTTATAATATTTTGCCATTTTGAAGGAGGAATTCGCCATTGCTGCTTGCAGCTATAATTTTTTACATATAATTCAAATATATTCTACCATATATTAAACATACATGTGACACTATATCTTTACATTTATTACCAATACATTTTCCTATATAATTCGGAATACATTATGGTGGTATTTATAGATATAAAATTACATATATTTTGGGATATATAAACACATATATTATATATTCATGTTGAATATGTTGCAATATATGGAAAACGGCAATCATTGCTGTATTCTGCAATATATTGCAATATATTACATGAATATATATTATAGTTTATAATATATTAGTAATATATTTATCATCAATATATTATCCCATGTATTTCCGTACAATATAAATATTACATCCCATATATGGACATATATTGCCAATATATCACATGATATTTTCCAATATACTGCAATAAATTCTCCTTCCGTAAGGGTATGCTCTTGCGTTAGCAAGCTAAACTAGTTTACATGCCTACAGTCTAGGTGTTTTTGCTAACTAGCTGTTCTTGCATCCCTTGCAAATCAGCGTTAATAAAAATCTAGCTAACATTAACTAGACGGGCATGGCTGATGTTTGTCTGTACCGTAGCGTAGAAGATCCCTGTGCAGTTCAACCCTCAACACATTTGCGCAAACCATTTCAGTACGGTTTTGGTACCTGGGACAATGTAAAGCAGGATTTGCTATGGCGCTGTTGCTGAAAAGAGCTGCGTTCCGACCTTATGTTCATCATAACCGCAAGCTGTAGTATGATTTTGTCGGTAACAGTTATTAGTGTTACCGGCTCCAGACGCAGGGGATATCTGGACCGGCAGCAAGTGAAACACAGGCTGGACAGTACTGTGTATCTTTGATTTAACTGTGAAAACAAGGAGACACACAAGTGTTATCGTGTTGCTATGACCCACGCCAGTTTAATACTGCGTACATAATAATCTTGCAATGCAATATAAAACCAATATATCACATTATACATATTATATTGAGAAAATGCAAACAATCAATCAATATACTTGAATATTTAATAGTATAGTATAGTACTGTCTGTAGTACTATAGTGTATAGTACTATAGTGTATAGTACTGTAGTACCGAACTGTCTTTATTCAACTATGACAAGGTAAAATCGGTTTCGCAATCAATGACCCCTTAAAGGTCTGATCCTAGAATTGCCCCTGCTAAAGACAATGTTTCTGAAATAAACCCTTTAATGCTGCCAATTCAGTTTGTGTTGGAATGTGAAGAGTTAAAGGTCACATGACATGCTGTTTGTGGATGCTTTTATATAGTTCAAGTTCAAGTCTTGTATTTGTTAGGTACACAGAACAACACAAGGTCAGACTGGGCACTGAAATTCTTAAGATAAGACAACGCAAACCACTGGCATAACATAACATATAAGTACACCGAACATCATTTACATCTATGCTGAGCTTAAATAAGTGTAACTTCCTAAGTATACAGGTAGCAATAAATCATCAACTATACTAACCCCCAATACTAAAACTTCCTAAATATACAGATAACAATAAATAATACACTATACTAACCCCTAAATGCAAATAAAACCTATTACAACCCTATAACCTATTCTAACCTAAGTGGAGTACAGTACAATAGTGCAAATTTGCAGATCAGTGACTATGTCAATGACCATACAGGAGCCTGATGGCAAAGTACAGTGAGGTACAGTAGTGCAATGTTACTGATAGTGCAACCAGTAGCTGAAAGTGACAGTGTATAAGTGACTACTGTGCAGTGAATCAGTGTCCATTTAGAAGCCTGATGGCCCTTGGGAAGAAACTGTTGTCCAGTCTGCGTGTGTGCGACCGGATGCTGCGGTAACGCCTGACAGAAGACAACGGGGTAAAGAGACTGAAGGATGGGTGGTAGCGGTCTCTTAGAATCCTGCCAGCTTTCCTGAGGCAACGTGTGTGGTAAGTGTCCTGTAGGGCTGGGAGCTTCCTGCCGATGATCAACTCAGCAGAACGGACCACACTTCGTAGGGCCTTGCGGTCCCTGTCTGTGCAGCTCCCATACCACACTGTAATGCAACCAGTCAGAATGATCTCTATAGTGCAACTGTAAAAGTTAGTGAGGATGACTGAGTCCATACCAAACTTCTTCAGTCTCCTCAGGAAGTAGAGGCGTTTACGGGCTGCTTTGACCACTTTGTCCGTGTGAACAGACCAGGTGAGGTTGTTGCTGAAGTTCACCCTGAGGAACTTGAAGCAGCTGACCTTCTCCACTTCAGATCCGTTGATGAGTAGGGGTGCATGCTCCTCATCCAGCCGCCTCCAATAGTCCACAGTCGTCTCCTTGGTCTTGCTGATGTTGAGATAGAGGTTATTGTCCTGACACCATGATGTCAGGGTGTCAACCATATAGGCCTTAGTGGTCCCCTAGTGCTGTATCTGAAGTCTCTTTCCCGAAATTCAGCTTTGGTGCATAATTACAGCCACTACAAGCAGTCCCACAATGAGCTTTCCTCAAGATGCGCTGTTTCAGCGTCTGTAGCTTTAAATGTTTATGAGGAGGAGAGAGGCGGCACCATGCGCTAATGTTTACAATGGATGTATCGCAATGGCTCATAGCCCCGTTGCTGTAAGATGCCTAGAATTTGCCGTTTCTCATCTGATCACCCTGGTTTGCAGTGGTGCACACTCATAGTAGGGCTGGGCGATATGGGTGAAAAATGATCAATATAGATATTTATATTTACATTCGATAACGATTATTAAACGATAGACCACAGATCTGTAGTAGTAGCTAAATAAGTCTCCTCCTCAACTTTTTCCTTACACTCGGCATAAAGTTTAGGCAGAGCGGTGTGAGAGAAATGCTTGCACCCAGGGAGCACGTACCTGGGGTCAAGTAACTTAAGCTTTTTAAAACCTTGATTTTTATTAATAGCCTACCTATCAATACCTTGGCGCAAACTCACACTTTCTGTATGTTCCAACGAGTGATTTTGCTTCAGGTGGTAAAAAAGGTTTCTTATATATTAGTATTATAATTGGACCAATACGCTGTTCTTATTGGTCTAGAGACGTTCTAAGAAATCCGCAAACGATTTACGGACCTAATAAGCGGTTGCCTTGAAGATGTTGACAACATGGCGTCTGCTCCAGATTTGTCGTTTTGATATGGGATTTTCCTACGTGTTGTTATATTATATAAAAAAACAAATATTGACTTTTCAACAGATCTACCAACACCTTTGTAAGCAGAGATTTGTTAAAACATTTGTTAACCGAGACCGTAGGTCGAGGTCAAAAAGAAGTCCACATTTGCAGTTTGTCGTATTACCAGACTTGGTAGCCACCTGTTTGTTTACTTCACCAATTTGCACCAAACATTGCTCTGCTTTTCGTCGGATTTCAAAAAGCCAAACAACTTCCAAATAACTGAAGAAGCCTTTTTATCAATAATTTCTTCATTAGAAGTTGCTCCCTCGCCATGACTATCGCTGCCACTGTTTTCAGGAATAAGACAAATTTTCCGCGGTTAACATTACCTACTCCACTCGAGGTGCTCAGTATATTTTAGTGAGCGTAGGCTACCATTTATCCGCAACTTCCTGCTGCATCACAGAAATTAAATGGACTGCTGTTCCTAATTTTTCTTTATCGATATTATTGATGAATTAATTAATGAATTAATGTTACGATATCTTTATCGAGGGAAGTCATTACTTTGATAGTTATTTTTATCGATTTATCGCCAAGCCCTAACTCATAGTCATTTCAATGAGGAGAAAGGCGGATATCGTGTGCGCCATAACACCAACAGCAGAACGGTTATCCAAATAACAAAGAAGTGTACAACACTCGCCGTTACAGCATGTGTATTCACACACAGACTTGATGCTATCTACCTTTACATTAGCAACAGTAACTCAGCTGTTAACTGCAGAGCTAATGTTACAGCCACATTCTAAGGGTAGCAAGCTCGGTAACCATAAAGCAACAAAATGATATAGCGTTAGTTAACTTACTTGTTCGAGGCTTGTAGCTGGACCAATGAGAGTTAGTACTGATCCAGAATTTTATTTCAGCAAGGCCAGCTTTGTATTAGCTCAAGTTGAGGAAACAGTCGTGGCTGAAATGTTTGGCGCAGACATTGGGAAGTTGTGTCGGCGCATTTCAAGAGAAAATAAAATTAAGACACTGGGTCTTCAGAGGCTAGGATGAAGGAACTGTAAAAAGCCTTTCCTTTGTACATCCAAACTTAGATTTTCTTTGTACAACCAAACTGAGCAAATGTAATGCTTCGTTCGTTTGCAAGCCATGATGTCCTTCGAAGATAAAAACACTTGCATGGTCGTAGCTCAGTTTCTGTCAAAGCAGAGAGAGGGGAGGTGACGTCACAATAGGGGATACGTCACAATAGGGGATTTTCAAAACCGAGCGTTTGAGCTTTCATTTTCTCAAAGGCGGAGAAGAATACCCAGGACTTGGTTTACACCCATTGAAATGTCTAGCCACTGGGGGACCAAAGGCAGAATAGGGGAACTCATATTAATGTTAAATAACCTCCTAAAGTGAAGTTGTCATGTTATGTGGCCTTTAAATGAAAAAATCCCCTTTTGTCACCCTATCAGAATTTTGCAGCCTCCGTTGTTGGGAGGAAACTGTGATTGGTGGTCCAGCTATGAATTTACAGAGGGCCAATTAATTGTAATGCCATGAAAGACTAATTTCCATAGACAGTAAAATTGACTAATATATCTTCCCTCTAATGGGTGGGTTTTGTTAGAACTAACTTTATGACAAGTTCTGCCCGCTGTGGGGAACGCAATCACAAACTAATCAAATATAGTTGCAGGCAGCAATGGCTGGTTCCTCCTCAACATCAACAATCAAACTTTTGCTAAATTTACATGATACAGACATATTGTATGTCGTACATGTACACAACATTTCAAGACAGTTGGAGCAATGGCTGATTTTAAGTCTTTTTTTAATTCTTCACAAAAATTGTCACTGTAGAGAAAAATCCATGCTGCCGACATTATGGGTTCTTGAGACTTTTTTGGTCCCCATGAGCATGCGTACCAACTTTCAGACATCTTGGCCTGAGAGGGTCAAAATGCCACCCTTTTGAAAGTGACAACTTTGAAGCGTGTTCTGTAAGGCCACCTGTCCTCTGGTCAGGCCCATCATGCAGAGATCCATTCTTAAAAAGCTTTGACTACAACAATAACTTTATGAAAGTGAGGATACACTTTACTAAAGGAAGTGTGAGTAGGTTATGTACTACTACTGCTGGCTCTGCCCACACACTTACCCCATCCACGCTGTTTCCCTCTTTCCCAGCACAGGTCACGCCAAGGCATAAGTGCAGCGGCCGCATGAGGATCAGAAGTAGCCCAAAAAACACACCCCACACAGTGACACTGTTTTCAAAATTCTCCAAGACTGGTTAGAAAAACATGGCTATAGGAACTCTCGTTTACCTTGTGATGGTACAGCCGCCTGACAATACTTTTACATATTCAGACTCTCTGATCCGATTAAACTACACAACATGCACAATTACGGTGGCCAACAGGATTATATTAAATAACAAACAATAACATTATACACATGTACGATGTGTATACGAACACAATAACGAATACAACGTCAGAAATCACTCGCACGGCTGTTGTAACCAAACTATTTTCCACACCTCTTTGCGTTTTTTTGGTATGCCGCACTGCATGCTGGGTACCCAAGGGCGCTGACGCTACAATATTTATCTAGCTGTCTTCCGACTGCATAATATGATGAGATGCTAGTGCTTGTGAGATACAAAGTCTGCACTTATGGGACAGACTAAACAAAAGTGTTTTGCGGGTCGGAATTCACTCAACGGAACTGTTTTTTGAGATTCTGTTTCCGCCTGTTTGAAATGATTTGCAACACATCTTAAATTAGCTTGACTTTTAGCCTAACACGGACCAGGCTAGTTCAGAGGTATAAGTTTCCTTGGTTACTTAGCTAGAACTAGAATAAGCCACCTTAATAGAACGGAACTCTCGCTGAAGTAAGCGAGACTTGTTGAAATAAGTCTGGCTTTTCCTTGATCTACGTTGATGGAACACAGTTCTGCCTGATTAGCAAGCTATTTGTATTAATGTTTTGTTAGTGATTGACTGGTAATGTAAGCTAGCTAAAAACAATGTTAGTTAGCTTGGCTAAACTTGTTTTCATAGCAACAGAAATCAACAAGTCAGATCAATCAAACTTTATTCAGAAAGGAATGGTGGTGGGAACATATACAGTAAAGGTGAAATGGTACACATCTTTCTGCCTTGAAGCTGCGTGCGCATCCTCATTGTTTGTAATCACAAGAACCCATCTATATGTAAAGATAACATCAAAGCTGGCAATTTTGGCTAATCTGAATGCTGTGCTTTTTTACACGCTACTGTGTAATGGAGTCAAAGAACTTGCTAAATTAATTAAATGTCTGTTAAATGTCAAATCCAACTAAAAGAGACACTTATGGAAGGAAAATATATTGCAGTATATTGGAAAATATCATGTGATATATTGAGCAATATATGTCCATATATGGAATTTAATATTTACATTTTACAATACATTGCAACATATTCAACCTGAATATATAATATATGTGTTTATATATCCCAAAATATATGCAGTTTTATATCTTTAAAAACCACCATAATGTATTCTGATTTATATGGTAAAATGTATTGTTAATATATGTAAAGATATAGTGTAGAAGATATAGTGTAGAATATATTTTAAATATATGTAAAAAATATAACAATGGCAGATTCCTCCTTCAAGATGGCAAAATATTATAAAATTGACCAAATAGATAGTTACACCGGGATTACCCAGAAAACTAGAAACTGTTTTGTATTAAAAAAAAAGCCTATGTCTGGAGTTGAACCTGGATCCCTTCATTTACCAGCTCAACCTCTCATCCAATTGAGCCCTTTCAAGATCTAGACTTTGCAGTGTTCAGTTACTGAATAATAAAATAAGACGTTTCTCCTATGGCAATCATAGTCACATTTAGTCCAAGCTCAAACAGCTCTAATTCAGTCACATTTTCATATATCAAGGTGAAACTTTGCAGGGTAGTTCAGGGGGAAGTCACCTTGAGCCTATTCCTGACGGGGGAATCCTTATTATATGGAAAGATATACATGAAATATATGTACAGATGTGTTCAATATCTTGTAGAATACATTTTCAATATAGGTAAAATTATATGGAAAAATATTTGAAATATATAATGACAATGATCGCTTCCAGCAAACTTCTTTTGAATTAGCCATTTACCCCTAAATAAATGTCAGTCTTACGGTATTTCTGCTTTTGGGGGCACATTTTCAGTAAGCAGGTTGACAACCTTATTAGAATACCTTCTAGATGGCTGAGCGGTTAGGGAATCAGGCTATTAATCAGAAGGTTGGCGGTTCAATTGCCGGCAGCGCAAAAATGAAGCTGTGTCTTTGGGCAAGGCAATTCACCCTACTTGCCTTGGGACATACGTACAGGGACGTACCTGTCCCTGTTCTTAATGTAAGTCACTCTGGATAAGATCGTGTGCTAAATGTAAATATCACCATATATGTCTGTACATTGTGTGGGTATGTTCTCATATATGTACACATACATTGTACAATATATATGTAAGGGATAATGCCCGACGAGGTGTCCAATATCATCTGATAATGGACGATGCGGAGGCGTGAACCGTCCGACGCGCAGCTTCCGCTGAGTCCATTATCAGATGATATTGGACACCTCGAAGGGCATTATCCCGCTTATACCATGGTCACTTGCCAACGATTTTTTTTTACAAACATTAATTTATGTTTTAAGGCGTTTAGCAATAGAAATCTAACGTTTTTCAACGTTAGCCAACTCTGATATTTATAGTCCGCTCAGCTCATAGAACCAACACCGGCTTTTCCTTTGGCTGAGCTGTTAGCCCAAAAGCTAACGTTATGCTAGCAGGATTCAAAGGCAATAATATTGTGTACGGTTGACAAACAGTAAATGTAATTTTACAGTATGTTTGACAATAAGATTTGCTAGCTAACCTGTTTCGCGCCCGCGGGCCCGAAACACTGCCCCCTCCTCCCCCAGTTATTACGCATTAAAAATCATAAATATTTTTTTTCGACTAGTACACATGTTATACATCTTTGGAAAGCTACGATTCTTGTGCTTCCATTGAAATAAACCAATTCAAGCTCAACTTGCAACAGAAAGTAGCGTCAACGTCTTTGTCCGGTGACCGTTCATTCAACAATGCCAGAGAAAAAAGTTGTACTTACCTTCGATTACTTAGGAATGTCCAGGTATGCACACAACTCATCAAAACCTCATCTGCTTACATTCCCAAGGGTCCAAAGTATCAAACCATGTCGAGTAGTTGTCCAAACAAAGAATTATATCCACACATAGCCACGATCTTGTTGCTTCATTGTTACTTCGTAAAAAAAAAAAATTCTGTCTCTCAACGCACTTTAGCTCATAGCATGAGATCTGGGTCAAGTAGAAACACGGGGATAGTCTTAAAATGGCCGCTACACTCTGACCTTTTGATAGACACCTTGGTTTAGCCAATAGGAGCTTCCATGCCCCGGTGACAGTCCTCTAAAGCCAACTAGGTCTGTGCGTCCAGCCCGCCCCCCGCCGACCCCCCCCGCCCCCTCTACACGATTTTTTCTAACTGGCTTGGACTGATTCTGAAAAGAGCTAGTTATCCTTGTAGCTTAGCGCTAGCTGTAAATGACTTCAAAATAAAAGTCGATTGCGCAATATGTCAGTGTTCTTTGTGTGCCAATCCTGGAAATCAGATAAATCACTCCAATGTGTTCATGCTTCAGTTTTCGTGTTTCAGTAATACTAATGAGGGATTTAGCTGTTATATATGATAGTTCTAAGGACCACCTTTCATTAGAGATAACAATTATACCTTTTTATCCTAAGAATTTGACCTTGGTTAGAAGGGTCATTCTGGAGTCTCCAAAAGGCCCTTTTAGAAAACGCCTGGATGTACTCTTATAAAAACATGTGTCAAATATGAATATATTGTGGTATTATGTTTGACTTTTGATCTGAATTGGGTAAAGCTTCAACCTGTGGTCCAATTCTGTCTTCCAGCTAATACCTACCACCTCTAGGCCTCTTCAGGCCTCTGTTTTCAAAACAAAATCTAGGCGGAAATAGAAACTTTCACTTTCCTTGTGTTCAAGCTTCTATTACTCAACACCAGTAGGACTGACAGGGGTCCTGACAACAAGGAACATAACTTCAGAGTGTCAGCTTTCAAAAGAGTCCATTTACATGCATGTACTCCAAATGGTTCAAGAACAGCTTTCAATTTACTTTAGGCATGCTGTTTAGGCGTTTTTAGGCACATTTAACAGTCTCCAGAACAGGCTAACCAGCCATGTCACTGTCCCAAAATCAAACAATATCGCCAAATACTAGGCTACAGTATGGCCGCAGCCTGTGGAGCGAGTTGAATAGCAAATGGATGTGAGATGATCGCATCAAAGTTGACATTTTCTCCAAACAGTGATTATAATTTGACAGTATGTTTAACAACAAGACTAGCCAGCTATCGAGCCATGTCATTGTCCCCCCAAAAATCAAGATTTTTAAGAAAAGAATAACCGGCCATGTGTAGAGTTGCTGCTACTGTTCTGTTGGCCGCAGACTGTCTGAAGTAGATTGACTAGCGAGGTGAATAGCGAATGGGATTTGAGCGGTTACTTGACACTGACACACTACATTCAGAAAAGAAACATTTTTCAAATAGGTTAAAATAAATATTGAAGTCACTCACTGTTGTAAATACAAGTTAGCTTGGTAAAGTCTTTCAAAATTGTAAATGGAGGCTTTGACTCCGTGACTGTTGTTATGTTTACTTATTTCAGATACTTTGTACAGGCTCCTGTGTAGCCAGCGGAATAATTTAGAACGGTGAAAAGACAGTTTTTCTGCAATGACGCAGTAGGTGTCCATTATCACCCTATAATGTACACCCCTGCAGCCAATCAGAATTGAGTATTCACCCAGACCATGGTAGTAGTACATATATTTCATGTATATATGTACATATAATTGTACATATATTTAAAATATATTCTACCATATATGAAGCATACATGTGACACTATATCTTTGCATATATTACTCATACATTTTCCCATATAAAGCGGCATACATTATGGTGGTTATTTATGAATACATAATTGCATATATTTGGGGATATATAACCACATATATTATATATTCATGTTTCATATATTGCAATATATGGAAAACGGCAAACATTGCTGTATTCTGCAATATATTGCAATATATAACATGAATATATATCATAGTTTATAATATATTAGTAATATATTTATCATCAATATATTATCCCATGTATTTCCATATATAATATATTGGTCAATGTAATGGAAAATAATATATTACAATATATTAAAATGTATTTCAAATCATATATTGGTAAATATATTCTTTCCATAAGGGATGCTATGACAAAACAATCCTCCTCTTGCACCATATTTAGCTTACCCCACGTCAGACAGCTACAAGGATAGGATACAAGTTCACATTAAAGTCTTTATTGTCAGATGCACAAAACACACAAGCCGGTTCGAGGACAAAAAATTGAACACAAAATCGCCCAGCAAAACCAAAGATTTTGAGAGATAATATGTTAGTGTTTGCAGAATCTGTAGGCTAAATGTACCAACGCAACGTCATTATGCACAATTACCGTGAATCGTGCCGCACGGGCTGGCTCAATAGTGCATAATGACCAACACAATTTCATGAAGGCCTTAATCCTGTGTGCGCTTGTGTTTTTTTTCAACAAGTAATTGGGGTCAGAGGGCCAAGATTTAAGAGTCACCGTTTGCTACTGAACCACAGAAATACTCTTAGAATTAATCTCCAAATTCTATATGCACTATTTATATGTCACTTTGGAGAAAAGCTTTTACTTATTGAAATAACTAATGACTGATTCTTTTTTTGCCTCCCTCCTCCTGTTTTATCTCCCTAGGTCTCCCTGCTTAGAGACAAGCTGGGTGTATTTGAGGCAGAGGTGTTAGGGCTCAAGCAGGCTTTGGGGGAACTCAGCATGGGTGGAGGTGGGGGAGTTGAGGCCATTGGGGGAGGTAAAGGTGGGAGCAGGGGGACATCCAGGACAAGGGGGGGGCTTCCCTCCCCACACAGCCCACAAGAGGCCTCTGCCTTCTCTTATCCAGCACTCCCTCCACCTCCTGTTCCACCTCCAGATGCCATGCTAAGCCTCCAGAGTGATGAGGCTAAAGTCCAGCAACGCCAGGAAGCCCACCAGTATCAAGAGGCCCACCAGCGTCAGGAGGCCCATTATCACCATGGCCAGGAGGCCTCATGGGAAGAGGCAGTGGACCTGCGCAGGCAGCTCGAGCGCCTTCAGGGCGAGCTTCGTCTGGAACGGCAACAGCGCGAGCGGCAGGCACTCAACTTCAAGAAGGAGCGCCACACATGGATGGATGAAAAGGAACGTGTGCTCAAATACCAAGCGCAGCTGCAGCTTAGCTATGTAGAGACGCTGCAGAAGAACCAGGCTCTGGAGCTCCGTGTGGGGCAACTGGGGGGCAGGCTCAGCACCTCTTCCTCCATTGCCAACACCCACTCTACCTCCACCTCTTCGCCACCCCCAGGACTGGCTCTGGGCCCCATTCCCCTGCCTGCCCCTGCCACCCCTTTGCCCACCCTCTCTTTGTCCCTCTCCCCACCTCCCATCACTCCCGAGGACAAAAAGCCCCCCTCCCTCCACCAGCTGGCTCCTCCCTGGCCTGTTTCCACCCGTCTGGAGAGGATAGAATCCACCGAGATCTAACTTCTAGAATGAATGTGGTTTTACAATTCAATTGAATTCATATCAAGCATTCTCTTCATACCATAAACCTACCACTGTTAAACAAAATTGTAATAACAGAATGTATTCAGTGCTACTAAATAGCACTCCTGATTACTACTTACTACCCTGGAGTGGTCCTAGGACGCACTGCACTATGGGATGATGTAGAAGGGGCATAAAGGATTTTGGGCTAAACAGAGTGGGAGTTTTTGGAAGGGGGTGGGGGTATTATAAGGTTAGGTAAGGGGGGGCGATATTCAAATCTAGTCCTAAAACGCACTTGTGTACTGATAGAAGGATTTACTTAATTGATGGTGCTCTGTTCTCTCCCTGTGGACATAAAAATACATAAAACATAAATGAGCCTGGACATGATTGTGGTGAAATGTTTGGAATAAATTCAAACATTATTTGTTTTGGGATTGGAGTCAAACCTTTATAACTATCAGCAGATACAAAAATATGATAGAAACGAGCAGGTCAAATACATATTTATTCTTTACAAAATCAGTTTTTGGGAGCAACTTTAAACATCACCAAGTCTCAAATTTTGCACGACTGTTTGGCTGGCCCAAAGGCATATTGGGCACATGATGTCCCTGATAACTGGTCTACGGCTAGTTCTTACTGTGACATTTTCATGGTAAACACCATGACGGTTGGAATGCTCTGAAATTTTAACTTTATTCCTCTCCTCTTTTGAGAAATCACTGCTCTGACATGGCATGTTGGGGAGCAGATAGACAAGCATAACCTTTCAACCTATACAATCAGATTTGATCAGAGACTACCTCAAGGAAGGAAATAGGAAGGTGAAAGGGATGCATTTTAAGGGTTTTGAAACATGGCCCTGAAATTAGGTTCAAGGAGTTCATATCCAGATACAATGGGGGGATATTTATGTTTATCTTTGTTTATTGGTGCTATAAGAACAGACACCACACCTAATTACTAAGGAAGCTGAACCAAAAGGCTAGGTTGAAGAGAGGCTTTAAGGAAGTGCAATGTTCTTTTTCAGGAGTGTTGGTACTTAAATCATTGTAGCCTCAAACAAGAGTTTGCTAGGTTGAAATAGAGTTTAAAGGCTTCGGAATTCTCAAGGGTGGGATATCATGACATGATCTGTTAGTAATAGCCAATCAGAGCTGTTAGAGGTTTGTTTATTCTGTAAATGAGAATGATCTACACATTGCACGAGTAGTGTTCAGAAGCCTTTGTTTACTCCATCTGGAGTGGGCGACTGGTCAATAACTGCATTGACTGAGGACAGCCACTAGGTAGAGCAAAATACACAAAATGGCTCTAAGCCTAGACTGAAGAATTGATCTGCATATATATATATATTGCATTTCTCTTCATTTAAAAAACTAATGTAGATGAAATCTCAAAGAAGCTTGTAATTTGTTGACGTTTTAGATCCTTTTTCGTCTATTGATATTTCTTAAAGTGAGGAGAAAGATGAAGTTTGTAAATGATTACCTAAGCTTGAAGGTTGGTCAATGAAGCTGCTTAATCAAGCTGGCTGTCTTTTTCCAAAATAGGAATAGGTTGCTGGTAGCTGAGCCAACAGGTATGATGGGGTGGTAGACAATGTTGAAATTCTGTATTTATAGAACGAGTAATGATTTTTAGGAATTATTTTTTTGTTTTGCGTGGTATACTTGTTTGAACAGGACCCACTCTTCTTTGAAAAATGATGTATATGTCAATATATACTAACTCTATAGATCTAAGAAAACATTTGACTAGATAGGGACATTTTACAAACATGAGAAACAATTCTCAAAATTATAGTGTGTACAGTATATGTTGACATATATTTTTTCATGTGTCTGGGCAATTTTAAAGGTTTATGAATAGAGGTGAAAAGATGAGGACTGAATGTTAAAAGGAAGGCAATTGGATCTTTGAAAGAAAATGGAGGAAAAGTGATGGATGGAGGCCTACAATACCCTCTGTCTTGGGAAAATTTGCTGCTATGTACTTCTGTTGTGTCCTGCTGTGTTCTTGGTAGAGACAGAAAGGCAGTGTACCTGGATGTAAATATAATTGTTATTTATTATGTGTACATATATATTCAAATATATCAAGCTATTGCGTGTGAATACTTTAAGAGGATTATTGTGAATTAATGAGACAGACATTTCCGCTTTTATTTTTTAAATTATATCAATATAAATATATAAATATATACATATAAATCTTTTTAATTTTGATGTACTACATGGTATAGTAACATTAAAGCAAAGGTTTGAGAATCATTGTCTGCAAGTTTCTTTTTATTGTTGTTTCAACTCTTGTTTGAAAGGACAAAATACAACTAAGTTCCTTTTTGTATAATTTTATATTATTTCTTATTTTGTGTTACTTAAAATGGCTTGAATAAAACAATCTTATCTTATGAATTTAATTAATAAAGATGTGATCATATCATTGACTTGACCACTAAGAGTCATCTTTTAAACATTTACACCAACTCATTAGGAAAAGTGTATTTCAGCTCGGCATGGTCATTTTGAGTTCAGATTTGTGTCAACTGTCAGTAGACCAAAATGTCAAATACAAGAGACAAAGGCATTTGCATGTTTAAATGTAAACACTATTTAAAACGTTTTAATGTTGATACATGTTTAGCTAAATTAAAGGCCTACAGTATGACCACCAATGTCAGTTGGTCAATGATACATGAGGGGTCGTTTAAGAAATATTTCAGTCATTAAACAAGCACATATGAAACACATATACATTCACATGTTTTACATTCACACTACTGAAAACTCGCGTACAATTATGTGAAATGCTCGCATTGACACATGGAACGCATTCACTCACACATACATATGAAATGCTTGCACAGACACGTGTAACACATTCACACACTCATATATGATTACTCATATCACTCTGATGCAGGTAAAATGGACTCACACACATCTTCACACATCCACTTGTGAAATACGTGTCAGCGTGAAACTTTTACTTTGTAGCCTATATACAACCCTCTACGGACACAATGAAGCTTGAGTCGTCATTGGCTTGTACAGTTATCATTTTACTCCAAGACTTTTTACATGAAATGAATGAACAATGCAACTGAAAAAAATTATCAGTTGCATTGAAAACATTCTGTCTGAATTATTCTTTATGTGGCATATGGATTTAAATCAACAATTTTTTAGTAAATGGCTTTCTCTTGCCACTTGACTTCGGTCACCTCTCCACAGCTGTTGCTGGATTATACTGCTTAAGCTCTGGGCCTTCTGTTGAAATGAAGATCAGGTCTGAAAGGCGTGAGAATGTGAGACTACAGAGATCTGATTTTATTCTCTTGGGCACTGAAGGCTCTTTTGTAGTTGGCACAGCTGATTAGCAGAGCAAGAATAATCTGAACAAGGAACAGTAAACTTAAGTCTTGATAACTAAAACAATGCATCAAGCATTTTCTGCTCAGACTGAAATTGTAGGTTTTTTGCATCTATCACTTAGTGCGTGACGAGTGCCCTTAACGGCAAGTTGATCTTTTTGAGAGTGAAAGCGACAGTGTAGCCTAGCGTTTTACCTTCCTATAGCGACAACAAATCTTATCTAGCGATGAGCGACAAATCTAGCGACTTTCCGTTAGTTTGAAAGCGACAGAGGCAGTGTAGCGTTACCTTCCCTTGCAACAACTAATCTTATCTAGCGATGAGCGACAAATCTAGCGAATTTCCGTTACTTTCGGAATGTATTGGTTAAGCAGCAGCAACATAACTAATTGTAAGGGTCCCAATTTCGTCCACCTATTTACCCATGTATGCATTTAGTAGACGCTTTATCCAAAGCAACTTCCAAGAGAGAGCTTTACAAAACTGCATAGGCATAGGTCACTGATCAAAACAACGACATAGCCCCGAACATTGCGAGCAGCCAAAACATGAATACCATAAAACTTCAAATAATAGCCCGGGCTTCTATTTACCCAAATCGCCGAAATGCACTGGCTTGTATTTGAGACAGGCGTCTATAAGAAACAGGCCTTTAATTGACAATAGGAGGTTACCACATTATATTATTTATTTTATATTTGTATTATTCGTATTTAATTAATATTTATAATTAATTCGAATGTGTTTAACAAATCATTTAATGTAAGAATTGTCTTTGGCTATTGGCAGCATAAAAAAAAAACACAAAAACGAAACGATGTGACAGCAATAGGCAGAACAATATAAATTACTGCTAAACGAATACCGGTATGTTTATAAATCATTTAATGTAAGAAATTTCTTAGATTACCGGTAATGGCAGCATAAAAAAGAAACGACGTGACAGCAATGGGCAGAACAATATCTACCGCTAAAATCCATCATATTTGAACCCGAAACACATCAACAAGAACGCCACCCTGTAAAACAACTGCAATCATGTGATAGAAAGTACTCTATTCATCACTATCATCATCCCCACGATCCTCAATGACAAGTTCAGTGGCAAATTCCTCCTCCACGTCGCTCTCCTCCACTTCTCCCTCTCCAGCCTCCGCTAACTCTGCCTGCCTTGCTTGCAGTTACAACTCCCGCCCAGATGCGCACGGTTATCCCTCTTTGAAACAATGGATAAGGTGATCCTCGCTTCCATTAGAAACTACTGTCAGGCCACATACCTAATGATAACATCCCAAAGTTAATGAAATACATTATCTCATCTTTCTCCCTCACACACACATACACGCACACACACAGCTCGTGCTGCGCACAAACATACCTTAAAGGAATTTTTCAGCCGCTCCGTATCTAGCTTTTCCCACGCTTGAAGTACCCAGGACACCAACAAGCGGCGAGCTGGGGCCCTCATATTTCCTCCAGCGGTGTACCCCTTGTCCACATCCCCTGCCATCCAGTTGTCATAGGATTCGTGCAGGCTGGCTTTGAACGGTTGGTTCCATACGACGTCAGGGACCTGTATGTACTTTATACAGCCTCCGGGTATCACAGCCGTGGTAATGTTGTAGCCCCTTTTGAGCTCAGCTTTGGTCGCTGCGCTGATATGACAGCGATATGAATCCCAAGCTAGGAGATGAGGGGCGAAGTTAAGCTTTCCCACCACTCTCTGAAGCCAGTCTGCAGTCAGCACCTCGTTCATCCATCCATTTTTGGACGTGGCCACCACCACCCCACTGATATTTTGCATTGCTTTCACCTCCTTGATCCCCCCCTTTGAAGACAACATACGGTTTCATTTTGGTCCCGTCTGCTTTCGCAGCCAACATCACAGTTAAGTGGCTCTTCTCATGACCTGTGATTTTCAGTGGGACACTGCGCGCACCTCTTGCATCCACCGTTGTAGAGCCCACCATATCAAACCATACCGCTGTTTCGTCCATGGCTATAATGTTTTTTGGCTGTATTTTCTTTGACTTAATAATCCGCTCTGTATATGTTACAAAATTCACCAGTTTCTCAGTGAAGTGCTTGCCGTCTTTCTGGGCTACAGTTGTGCGTCTTCTGACTGAAAAGTCGTTGCGCTTCAGGAATTTGTCCAGCCAGCCAGCGCTCGCAGTAAATCTCTCCTCATCCCTGCCATCACTCACTGTTGCATACACTTCTTTTGCCTTGGCCCTGATCATTTTACGTGAGACTCTGAGATGCTTTGCCCGCATGCTGTGGATCCACTCACACACGCTCACTTCCAGCTCTTCACTGACCTTCTTCCTCCCTCGACCTCGCAGTCTGGCTCTTTTGTCGTCTTTCTGGGACAGACGTTGCAGTTCTGCTTTATGTTTACGCCATTCTCGCACTCTCTTAGGATCAATCGAGAAATGTCTTCCCGCTGCTTCTCCAGAATTTTGTTCGGCAAATTTGACAACTGTCAGCTTAAATGCCAAATCATACTTTTTTCTTTCTGTCTCCATGGTGGTATTGAGAGAATTACCGGTAAGAAAAACTGAAGACTAAAAGAAAGTTTGTTAGCCTGTTTGTTATGTTGCCATAGTGATGAGAAACGGTTGCGTCTGTCACTGAAATCAAATCAAAACAGAACAAATTATCTGACGGGTTTTAAAAAGATCAAATACAACCTGACACGAAAAAAATAATCAGACCAGTCCTCTATTTGAGGCCTATATTTACCCAAATCTGTTGTCACACCAGGCGTTTGAAAGAGACAGGCGTCTATTTGGGACTCGGCTATTATTTGAAGTTTTACATTGTGAAAACCAAATAAGTGTCAAAGGGAAGAACCATACGAGCATGCCGTTAAACAAGTTACAATTAAACAACATGAAATTCAAAAGGTGCAAGTGTACCTGTAGTAAAACAATCAACAGTAAAAATATTTCACAGCGAGTAGCCTACAATAATTTAAATCCGTTACAACCAACCAACAAGAGCCCAGATAGCACACATACGTCTTGCCGACGTCGGCCCTACGTATGTTGTATGGACATCGTTTGCACCATGGCCGTAACTACCATTAAGGACACAGATGCCGTGTCCTCTGTATTTCTTTTTGCTTAAATTGTGGTATAGAGGTTTTTCACCGACATCACGTTCTGGGCGCTAACAAATGAACGGAGTACAATGGAGTATTGTGCGCTTTGGATACCTTTAGTGAATGTAGCCATGTCTAAACAACCGAAAAGTTCATCATAACGCGTCCAAGATGCAAAGGCATATAGGGAAGGACTTGGACCACAAGAAAAGGCGCAATATTTTGAGAAATTACGATTTATTAGCGGTTCAGATCCCTACGAGTTAGCTCCCTCTTCTTGGATCCGTGACGACCCCGTGATTCTTCCTTCAGTTGCATATCCCGATATAGTTAGGTTAGTCAACTAGCCTACCTGGTTTACTCGCCCAGCCCATACACAGCGGAATACCTTAAATCCTACAAAGGTTTGGATGCCTATAACCAGATGGTGTGTGGATGGGTGAGGGAGACGCAAAACCAAGTTATCAACGACCGTTATGTTGTGAAGGCCAAAGTAAGTAATTAAGTAAGTAATTGCGATACTCAAGGTATAGCCAAGTGACTCTCAATCGTGTTTTTTCCCTCATAGATCTTGGTTGAGCATTGCCAACCACAAGCGCCTCCTTTCCTTTGACAATCTCTGGCATTGCTCTCCCTGGTTTTTAATAACTTTTGGAAGTCGATAATATTCGAAAATATTTTCTCGATCTGTCCTATTGGTACAACCTGAAACACGGCCATAATTAACCATTTTCCTTGACGACGTTCGGTATAAACTTCAGTCCCTGTGCTTTGTTGTGATGCGGAGTGCCTCCAATATGGCGACTTCCGGTCTGATCTTCTACGCGTCGGGAAAATCCTCTATATAAACTGAAAATAAAGTACACGTGAAACTGACTGCAGGACGATGATCTTGGTCTCCCACAAACCGTAACGTGATTTTATACTTGAAGAGCCCAGAGTAGGTCGAGAGTTTGGACATACGTGCTGCAATAACACGCACATAAATCAGACGCTGATGTTGTTACCGCTACTGTTAGTGAGACAGTCACTGGAGAAGGAGCGCATTTCATGTGGAAATATTTTTATTGCAGCCCAGCCTACTATTCAACTTGCAAGGAAACATCGAATCAAAGTTTGGTTAACTCCGTCAGTTCCGGTCGTCAATCAATTTCCACCGGTCGAATCAACATTCATTTTGCGATTGATATGTCATTGATGTGATTGATTGGAAATTAAACGTTTATTCAGTGTTGATTACTCAATGTCGGATGTTGAACCTGTTATATATTTCTTCCGGATGCCGGACCACAACGCAGCAACACGACACAGAGCAGGGTCCTGTTCGGCCGCTCAAATAAGTTGGACTTAGTCACAAACCACACTTGAATTAGCTTAACAAGTCAAGCGGGGCTAAAGCGGTTCCACAAAGGCCAATTTCCGTCCTACTAATTCAAGTCAGATTTAAGTAGTCAAGCTAATTGCGCGTGCACCCGATTCTTAAGCAGCCCGAGAGGTAAAACATGGATCATACAATCCACCACGGCAAAAGCAGTGCACACGGCCACGTGACTTCTTCTAGAAAGAACGTTCCCTTTAAGCCTTGTGACAAGTACGATGACAGCTCCCTCATCCACCGCTTCATCAAAATGTAACGACACGCCATGAGTGACGTGAACGATAGGCTACGTAGGTTGAGGTCCTTTTTTAGACCTTTAGTTAGGCTACGTCGTTGGTTAAAAAACAGACACCCTCTAAACACATGTAAATTTACTTTTTTGATATTGTTTTAAATAAATAGCCTACTATTAATCAATACATTACCCAGTAGCCTAACTTTTTAACATGGTTGTGTTGGGAAAATGGAGGATATAGATGTAGCCTATGGATTTAGGTTTGTTTTGTAATTGTTGACTACTGTTAACAACTATATAGCTATGATAATTATACTCTGATAATCTAGATTGAGATAGGCCTATGCCTGATGCCTAAACATTTGAAATCACAAACTAGGCTAGCCATAGGCTACGTTTAACGTGGCGTGTATCAAATCATTGTTCATCATCGTTTAATGCATTAGGCTAAATGTTGTAGCCTATGTAGGCTATTCAAGTATATTTTCTATCAATGTTGAACATATTGAACTGATGAGATTAATCGTTTTCCCGTTGGGTCAATGTTACGGGAAGGTCTGGTTAAGCACCAAGTCACGCTAAACCTGACAGTTAGCCTGCCCCGGACCAGACTAGTTTCGCAGCCTAAAGGCCGATATATGCTTCTGCGTTTTTCGAAAAACGGACACATGGGAACGCCCTTGTCTCCGTGGAACGCCCTCTACAAGCTCTCCGTCAGCCCTCGTAGAGCCTCGGAGAGGTTGACGTGCACCTCCTTAATTTTGTAACTATCCGTCGTAGCTACGGAGACCCCCTTGGCTGTGATTGGTCAGTATTAAGTACCGCTTGCGTCAGGGGTGGGGTTGCCGTGATGGCAGGACGAACAGAATCCTTTGACCGCCATTGCTTGTAAAGTTTTTACAATTCATGTTTTTTTTATAAACCATGGCACGATACGATACTTGCTGTGCAGCAATGCACGTTGTATCCATACGTCATTGCTAACGTGTGCTGACGTTGTGACGTAGGCTCACACACTATGGAGCTCAAGGGTCAAATGTTTTGTTAATTAGAAAAAAAAAAAATCTCTAGTCGAAAAACTAAAGCTTGACATTTAAAATGTAAGTTTTGGTCGAAAACTTGACAAATAAAACCATGTATTCAAAGAAAAAATAAGTGTGCCAATTTTTTTTTAGGTTGAATAAAATTTCGATTCAATTCTGGAATAATTTCGATTATTTCATTTTTTTCATTTTTCACTTTCATATTTTCAGATTTAAAACTATTTTTACGGCTTCATATACATTTTTTGAGTTTCATTTATTTTCAGTTTCAGACTTTTTGCCCCGATTATGTGTATGGGCGTACATATGGCACGCAAAATAGATGTGTAAACCCGTGTCACAGATAAGCAGGAGTATGAAACTGGGTTGGCAAAGCGGACGCCATGAAATGTGAAACTGTGAAAATACGAGTGAAAAATTTAAATTTATAACTTATTAAGAATTATTCCAGAAAATAAATAAATATTCAACCTGAAAAAAAAATTAGCACACGTATTTTTTCTTTGAATACATGGTTTTATTTGTCAAGTTTACTTTAGATTTTAGACAATTTTTTTTTCTTTCGAATTAACAAAACATTTGGCCCTGATTTAGCTCCATAGCACACGAAGTTCCCTTTGTTGACACAAGGCCTAGGAATTTCAGCCTAAACCGTGCATCGAAACGTAAATAAAAATACATGCAACTCAATTGCTACCAAGACGAAACTTTTGACATTTGCGATTAGCGGGAGGGGGGCCTCAAAAAATAAAATAAAAAAGTCCACAGCCCAGGGGCCTCAAGTGCTATTAAGACGCCCCTGCAAGTGGGAATCAGATCTTACACTGCCATATGGTAGTTCGACAAAAAAATTCTTAGTTGACCAAGAGCATTGACCAGAAAATCGACTAGTCGACTGAGTGGGGACAGCCCTATGACCGTAAGACATGCATTTCAGCCCCTTCACAGAGGCTTGAGAACCCTGTTTATTTATTATTACGTTTCATTAGGCCTATTATGATGGAACTGGTGAGGTTGGCTTGTATCGTATTTGAAAGCACGTTATTAATAGTAGGCTAGCCGTTTGTCCCTGTCTTAATGCGATGTTGTGCGAACCAAAACAACGTTTACAAACGGGAATTGATCTTACTCTGTGCTTTACTTGAAGCCTTTGGCGGGCATCTGTGGGAGTGGAAGCAGTCGATGGTCTCTTCAAAAATCGCCTGATATCCATGGCTAATTAATCCATTCCGAACAGGTAGTCTAATCCACAACGTGTATGTATGCACATACTTCGTGGATCCTGATTGGTGTCGCCGCCGCAGCCGCAACGCATTGATTGGAGGGTCACAGACCATACAGCACAGATGAAATGATTCAGACAGCGTTTATATGTTAAACAATATGAATTTTAGTCTTTGGTGTTTTAAAATTATTATTATATTCTGCCGTTGGATTATTCCAACGGCAGAATATGAGGCGCAGGGAACTTACATGTGCGTACACTTGCATGAACGCTATTTAGAGGTGGATAAACGCTATTTCCGAATTTCGGGAGGTGAGTAGATGGCGTTTACGTGCGTTTAGCCCCCACTACATCCTAGGGCTGCACGATTAATCGAATTTTAATCACAATCACGATTTCGGCTTCCCACGATCAAATTCGCGTGATCGAGCGATATTTAAAATACGTCATTCCGTTAATAGTAACGCTCCGCATCAAAGTTTTTTTTTTGCAAAGTCAATCTAGCGCTCCGTAAACCAATAAGTGAGTTTGCTGTGTCTGCATGAAACGACCAGCGAGAGTTGCCGCTTGCAGTCGAGGAAGAGTTATAAACGGCTCCTTAAGTTGGAAAATGTGTCATTTTATGTATTGGGCTAAACTCTTTCTCCAATCTGCAGGCTGCAGCCGGCAGCAGCGCTGCATGGAGTCGAATACACCTAATGTCTGATCACGTGCTTCCAGTTAGAGTTGTTCCCTGCACTACGCAGCTCAGTTTCCAGATGTAGACGGTTACAGACAGAATATCGTGAGGAAAACCCTGCAACAGATGGCAGTCGGTCTTAAGGCTGCTATCTTAACAAAGAAAACAAAAAAAGACTACCTGTGACCTGCCTTCGCTAATCCCTAAAGCCTTATTTTAGATATAGTATAAGTTTAGATAGCTTGCAAATACAGAGGATTGCCCACCGAAGTTGAGTTAGCCAATGTCGTTAGCGATGCTAACTAACGTTAGTTTGCTAGCTGTATAACATTTCACTGGGGGTTGCAGCGCTGCTTGATTTACTGAAATTATTCTGAAATGTTATGTTCTACTATCTATTAGCCTTCTTGAGCAAGGCACAGTTTTCCAAAGCCCTAGTTTAACTGAGACGACACAGTAAATAATTCCTCTTTCAAGTAATAAGCCCCCGTTCAATTGTTGAGCATTAAATTAGCTGAAAGGTCTGTAGAGCTCTTGAGACTAAGCCACTTGAGCGAACACAGATCTGTGTTTTGCTAATGCAGAATTCGGTTAAATAGAATCGGTAAAATAAACGTAATGACTGGAACATAACATGAAGTAACGTGGCATTTTATTTTGTGAGTTTTGTCCAGTGGGGCAAGTAAATTTCTCTTCCACTTGTCCTACAAAAAAATCCACTTGTAGCGGACAAGCCTTAATGTCGAGCCCTGGGTAAACGTTTTTTATTGATTATACATTTTGAGTTTTATTCACATCCATTATGGAGGTACAATGCTTTGTGACAATAACATTTGATTAGGTTAAAATCAACAAATAATCGTGATAATTAATCGTGATTATCATTTTGGCCATAATCGTGCAGCCCTACTACATCCCTTGTTGAGCTAGCTTTATGGAGCCGAATGAACTAGAAATGAGTCCGACTAACTGACATAAGTCTGGCTTATTCGGTAAACTCGCTTTGTGGAACAGGCCTCTAGTCGTGCGCAGATACAAAATAAAACATCTGGTTAATTTTCATAATAATAATAACCATAATGGTCCTTCAAAAAGCCTCAGAATGCCCCATTTCTACCTCTAAATTTCAAAACCTCCGCACCGCCCTCAAGGTTTTTTAAGATTTCTCACTGACTCTAAATACATGATGTTGAAATGGCATATTGTTTTCATTTGTATCAGTTTAGGATTTGACTGTGTTTATATTCTTCACTAAAGGGAAAACAGGATAGGGAGGAAAAGGTTGTCAAGGAGTCAAACCAAGCTCATCTTTGGGCCAAGCTGCAAGAAGAAGAGCAGTCAAGAGAGAGATATAGGGAGAGCAGGTACGATAAAAGGAAAAGACTATACCAGAACTGTATACGTTTTAAAAGTCAGATGTTTAATGCATGATAATTGTAAATTGTTCAATATATGAACAATCCAAAGAACTAGCTAACTCCATTGAAGTTGTCCCCGTGAAGAAGAGGGTGAGTGACAGTGAGACAACAGCATAGAGGAGTATTATCCTAACATCCTCTGTATTTTAACCATTACCTGTGACTACCTGTTCTTGTGAGAGATCTTTCTCTGCTTTACGGAGGCTCAAAACATGGCTTCGCTCGAGCATGTCTGCTGAGAGGCTGACTGGCCTTGCCATGTTGCAGGTCCACAGACATATAAAGGTGAATCCAGAAAGAGTCCTCAAGGGGTGGGATCAGAGCCATAGAAAAAGAGAGTTGCGACACTTCCATAGACTCCCATTGTTAACGAGGAATGCGGAAGTTAAGCGTGTCTCATGCAACCTATAGTTCCAAACATTGTATTTTCCACCGTTGAACCCCATTCATTTTCAGTGTCTACGAAGTAAGTTAGCTGGTAAATTGATGAAAATCATGCATTTTTTCATATTTCAACCACCACATATCAATTGTTATGAGTATTATTTCATATGGCCAACTTAAGATAAACATTTTCGTAAGATTATAGCTTGTTAGATTCTAAATGCAGTTTGCGCTAGACTATAGTAGAGCTATATGCAACACTTTTACTGTAGCTAGCTAAAGAGCATGTGTATCAACCAGAAGTTCGTTGGTTTATAGTCTGTCAAATTAGTTCTAGTTATTGGTGTTCTTTGGCATACACAGTTTACAGAATCTGCTCTTATTAGACTATAGTACATCTGATTATAGCTAGCAACAATGAATTGCAGATTAAAGCCTTGGGTCCCCTATCGTCCAGCAACGCTCGGCAGGAATTTCAGGTCTACTCAATAGCTAGCTAGTTAGTTAGCTCAACTAGATGCATCTACTACTGCGGTCTAAGTTTTGTGAAAAGCAGACATTAAGATCACCTGCTCACTACAAACAAAAGGAGTGGAATAACACTGGACATATTGTACAATAAAATGTTTTATTGAATTGCAGTTGGTTGCCTTGTATATTCTGTTCAATTTTTTTCTATTGAACAGTTGCCGGTGTTCATGGTTAGAATCAACTTGCATCAAGTACAAACGTGTTGTTAATGTGGTAAATTGTAAGTGGGCTGATCAAGAAAAAAAAAGTTGAACAAATCCCATTTACTTCAACAGTCGAAGGTTAAACGTTAAGTGGAACAAAATAGGCTAGCGTAGCCATTTCCAGCTATGCTTCACAATATTGCGCTATGCATTATAAGTTAATGTTATACATACATGTTAATAAAGTAGCATACATACAGTGCCCTCCAAAAGTATTGGAACAGTGAGGCCAATTCCTTTATTTTTGCTGTAGACTGAAAACATTTGGGCTTGACATCAAACGATGAATGTGAAACCAGAGATCAACGTTTCAGCTTTTATTTCCAGGTATTTACATCAGGATCTGATGCACAAATTAGAAAATATCACCTTTTTGTTCGAACCCACCCATTTGTCACGTGAGCAAAAGTATTGGAACATATGACTGACAGGTGTGTTTTGTTGCCCAGGTGTGTCCTATTACATACATTATTCAATCAATAAATACCACTGAATGTCTACACTCAGGTTCAGATTGGGTAAGATAGGTTTTGTCTATGCAGACTGTATTCAGAGGTGAAAACAACATGAAAACCGGAGCGCTGTCTTTGGGTGAAAAACAAGCAATTGTGAGTCTTAGAGAAGATGGAAAATCAATCAGAGCCATTGCAGAAACATTGGCCATAGCCAGTACAACCATTTGGAATGTCCTGAAGAAGAAGAAAACTACTGGTGTACTAAGTAACAGACGTCGAACAGGTAGACCAAGGAAAACATCAGCAGTTGATGACAGAAACATTGTGAGAGCTGTAAAGAAAAACCCTAAAACAACTGTTAGTGAGATCAGCAACAACCTCCAGATGGCAGGAGTGAAGGTATCACTATCTACTGTTCGCAGAAGACTTCATGAACAAAAGTACAAGGGCTACACCAGAAGATGCAAACCACTCATTAGCAAGAAGAATAGGAAGGCCAGGCTGGAATTTGCCAAAAAGTACAGAGATGAACCTCAAAAATTCTGGGACAAGGTTTTATGGACTGATGAGACAAAGATTAACTTTTACCAAAGTGATGGAAAGGCTAAAGTTTGGAGAAAGAAAGGAACTGCTCATGATCCCAAACACACAAGCTCATCTGTGAAACACGGTGGAGGTAATGTCATGGCTTGGGCTTGCATGGCTTCTTCTAGGACGGGCTCATTAATCTTCATTGAGGATGTAACACATGATGGCAGCAGCAAAATGAACTCGGAAGTCTACAGAAACATTTTGTCTGCCAATTTAAGGAAAGATGCAACCAAACTGATTGGCAGAGCCTTCATCATGCAGCAAGATAACGACCCAAAACACACTGCCAAAACAACAAAGGAGTTCATCAGGGGCAAGAAATGGAAGGTATTAGACTGGCCAAGTCAATCTCCAGACTTAAACCCTATAGAGCATGCATTTTACCTGCTTAAGAGGAGACTGAAGGGAGGAACCCCACAAAACAAACAACAACTGAAAGAGGCTGCAGTGAAAGCCTGGGAAAGCATCAAAAAGGAAGAATGCAAAAGTTTGGTGACGTCAATGGGTCACAGACTTGCTGCAGTTATTGAAAGCAAAGGATTTGCAACTAAATATTAAGTCTTATTCACTTAAATATGTTTTAAGTATATCTGTTCCAATACTTTTGCTCACATGACAAATGGGTGGATTCAAACAAAATGTGATATTTTCTTAGTTGTGCATCAGATCCTGATGTAAATACCTGGAAATAAAAGCTGAAACGTTGATCTCTGGTCTCACGTTCATTATTTGATGTCAAGCCCAAATGTTTTCAGTCTACAGCAAAAATAAAGGAATTCGCCTCACTGTTCCAATACTTTTGGAGGGCACTGTACATGATACAACACACCAGTAACCAATTGATATTGTGTTAATATACCGAAAATATCCGTGAATCGAGATGGTGCTGCTGTCGGTCCCGCCGAAAACCATTCAAACAGGTTGACAGCAGTGGGTTTTCTTTTAACTACAGCTAGCTACCAGAACCACCTGACAAAAAAGCTCTAGCTTTTTTCCTGCGTTTCACTGGCAGTGAGTGTTCACAATGTTGTAGTTCACTCCATTTTTCACCAAAAACGTCAGCGAGGACTGCCTAATGTAGATACGAGTCAGCTGAAGATAGCCAGAATATCGGATTTCTTCAACTGAGCCTGTTTCATTCGTGATTTGCCTGAGAAAGCGACTTCCGTTGGCCAACTCCATTGAAAACCATTCAAAAAAGTTGACAGCAGTGGGGCTTTTTGGAACTACAGCGAGCTACATGAACCATGTGATCACGGGTCGGCGAGATCAAAGCTTGTCGCAACTCTCTTTTTCTATGGCTCTGGGTTGCTCTACCCGATTGTTAGTTTCCTCAAGGATCACAATGACTCTTGCTTAGAGACTTGTTGCTCTTGTGGTTAGTGGTAACTGAGTTTTTTTTCTTTTTGGTACTCGCTGTGATATAATGTTGTTAATGTTGCTTGTTTTTCCACAGGTACACTTGCACTTGTAGCGGTTCATGTTGTTTAAATTGTAACTTGTTTAACTACATGCTCTTATGGTTCTTTCCTTTGGCACTTATTTTGGTTGTTCACAATATGTGCTTCATGTTTTTGGCTACTCGCAATGTTTGGGGGCTATCTTGTTGTTATTATCAGTGACCTATGCACTTTGTAAAGCTCTCACTTGGAAGTCGCTTTGGATAAAAGCGTCTGCTAAATGAATAAATGTAAATGTAAATATGGTCACCAAGAGTTGTCATGCTGACGGTGGTGTATTGGTGTTGAACAAGTCTTGAATTCTGACAATGTCAACTTTAACCCTTGTGCTACCTTTGGGTCATGTTGTGAAAACTTTTCACAATAAAAATAAATAAAGTGAAATATTTGTATTCCTCCTGTTGTCTACCTGGGGGTGTTTAAATAATTTAAAACAGGCGGAAACAGAATCTCAAAAGACAGTTCCGTTGAGTAAATTCCTGGGCGCAAGGCACTTTAGTCAGTGTTCGGAAACATAAATTCAGACTTTTTGAAGTGCAGACATGAATGATTTACGTGTTTACTTCATCTCCTAAAAATATATTAATTTAAGTAAACAAGGTAAGAAATAATGTCACTTTAACTGTTTTCAAAAGCCATTGGTTAATTTACATAAAATAAAGCCTTATAAACTAAGCAGAGCGTCTAGACAAGTTGCAATCAATTATGGCGAATCCGTTCTTTGACAACCCTGTGGTGGAAGAAGGAGTTCAGATTATAGACCAATTATTTGTTTGTAAACAATCGGAATGCGCGCGCAATGTGGCTGCAGAAAACCGGGAAAGGATAGCATTTTAAATGGCTAAAGGACCACACGGATAATACAAATAGTTAGATTTAAAAAGACCAAAAGCGTCGAGGAGGACATGCCTTTAGGAGAGAAAGCGATTACCCAATGATCTGTCGCATCAGAATTTTGATTTGGGTCACGAAAGTCTTGAAATTTGAGTGAGAATGTCGCCCGGTACAGACCGCATAGTCGAGCGGCAACCATGTCTTCACGTCATGTCACAAAGTTTATAATTTTACACTTTTACAGTCAATTCTACATTTAAAAAGTCGAGCAGGGCAGCTTTCAAGAGATATGGGAATTCTGCTTTTAGTCAGCTGGTCCGATTATTTTTCTGATTTGTTTAAACTGGCAATCTGAGTGAGACTACATCCCAGTTACACTGTTTTGACGTTAGCCTCAGTCAGACTCGCTCACTGGCAGTGTGCACAATGTTGTATTTCTACACCAGAAACGTCAGGGAAGACTGCCTAATGTAGATACGAGTCTGGTGAAGATAGCCAGAATCTCGGATTTCTTTAACCTGTCTGTTTCATTCGTCATTTGCCTGAGAAAGCGACCTCCGTTAGCCAGGCTAGTTTTGCCCGATCACTTGGACAGGCTATTTAATTAAGGGTATCGGGGTCAAGTGACTTTTGAGCATAGACAAGTGAACGTAAATGTATTTGTCCAAAGGCCAAGAGCCTCAAAAAGTTATTATCAAGCCCTGCAATCCAGTGGCCAGAGATATATGATGACCTGAACGACACTCCAAGAGTAATAGAACGGGGAGAAGTTGAGCCTGCTTGACAGTTGTGTGACGCAGGGTGATAATTGGTCTATACAAAAAGCGTTTATCCCACCAGCCCCAAGGTTATTC
The DNA here is from genome assembly GCF_021917145.1 of Hypomesus transpacificus. Classification (NCBI taxonomy): domain Eukaryota; kingdom Metazoa; phylum Chordata; class Actinopteri; order Osmeriformes; family Osmeridae; genus Hypomesus; species Hypomesus transpacificus. Next base: position 5,387,648 of record NC_061081.1, on the reverse strand, counting down.
AGAGACAGAAGTAATGCTTCCTTGACCAGTATCTGTGGAAGATATATAGGTTCAGCAGGCCCAGCATAGTTTATCTAGATAGATTTAATTGTCATTCTTAAAAAATATATATATATAGGTACATATAAAATAACACTTTAGCAACTCTCAAGGATGGCAATGAACACAAGAGCAGCCTACCATCCTTTGTAGAAAGAAATATAGAAAGGAGAGTAGTAGACTATAATAGTAGAAAGGAGGGTAGTAGACTGCAGTCTATGTAGGTAGGCCTAGACTATGTAGTCTGCTGAATCACACACAAGGAAGCAAACTCACTGTAACCAAGCCTTGACACTGTTCAGTCTGTCTGCATCTCTAAGTGTCTTTGCATGTGGGACATTCTTGAACGGGCAACTATGCCAGGAAATATGAAGGGTATACCTTGCTCCAAAGCAGTACCTAAATTTTATCATCAGTTTTTCAGGTCATCTTGAAACACAAAGAATCAAGGAGACTTTTTATTCAATTGTATAAAGTATTTTCATTGTTTAAAGTAGCCTATATGTTGACAAGCCTCTATATTACCGCTCCTTCTGGCTTCCCCAATTTTATAGGTGCAATATACCCAGGTGAAAAAAAAGTATACTTAAGAGTATTTCAAGCATATTCACATTTTCAATAGTACATTTTAAATATACTAAGAAAAGTGTACTATCTGTGAATATATAAAAAGTATACTACCATCATGCTTTTACCAATTTTAACTTTTATACGTTGAACACACTTTAATTTTTTTTTACTACAGTACACTTTTAGTAAATATGTTATAAAAAAATACACTTTAAGTAAAACGTATATTGTCACGGCCACAGCCGTGCCCCCCTATTGTTTTTGGTTTTGCCCTGCCCTAGTGTTTCCCTGTCATTGTCGTCATCTGTCTCGTTCAGTTGTCGTTAGTTTCATTGTGTTCACCTGTGTCTTGTTTGTTTCTGTGTATTTAGGTTCCTGCTTTGTGTCCAGTCTTTGTCTAAGCATTGTCCTTTGTCCCTGAGTGTACCCTGTCTGTTTCCCGTTTTTGAGAATTAAACCTGTGTTCCTCGCTATGCCTCGGTACTCCCCTGCATTTGGGTCCAACCCCACCTCACAACGTGACAGAATGCTAAGACCAAGATGGGACCCAGCAGAGAGTTCACCCAACCCTTTCCTAGGGACCCGCCTGGCCTTTGGTGGACCCCGAAGCCTGCAGCTCAAGGCCCACCCCAAGTCGTGGTTCCAGCCCCAGCCGGAACCCCGACTCCAGCCTCGGTCCTGCCCTGGGCCCCTGCCTCGATCCTGCCCTGTGCCCCTGCCTCATCCTGAGGTTGTGCCGCCCTGCGCCCGGACAAAGAAGGTTGCGCCGCCCAGCACCCAGACCACCAAGGCTGTTCCTGCCAGGGAGTTTCGGCCGCCTGCCGCCAGAACTCAGCCCCGTTCCTGCCCAGTACCCCAGCCTCGTTCCTGCCCGGTGCCCCAGCCTCGTTCCTGTCCTGTACCCCAGCCTCGTTCCTGCCCGGTGCCCCAGCCTCGTTCCTGCCCTTTACCCCAGCCTCGTTCCTGCCCGGTGCCCTAGCCTCGTTCCTGCCCTGTGCCCCAGCCTCGTTCCTGCCCTGTGCCCCAGCCTCGTTGCTGCCCTGAGCCCCTGCCTCGCCCCGAGGTTGTGCCGCCCACTGCCCTGCCTTGTAGGTCGTCGGGTGACGTCCCTTGAGAGGGGGGTACTGTCACGGCCACAGCCGTGCCCCCCTATTGTTTTTGGTTTTGCCCTGCCCTAGTGTTTCCCTGTCATTGTCGTCACCTGTCTCGTTCAGTTGTCGTTAGTTTCATTGTGTTCACCTGTGTCTTGTTTGTTTCTGTGTATTTAGGTTCCTGCTTTGTGTCCAGTCTTTGTCTTAGCATTGTCCTTTGTCCCTGAGTGTACCCTGTCTGTTTCCCGTTTTTGAGAATTAAACCTGTGTTCCTCGCTATGCCTTGGTACTCCCCTGCATTTGGGTCCAACCCCACCTCACAACGTGACAGTATATGTAATTTCTAAAGTGTACAACTGGAACTTTGTGTTTAAACATATTATTTGTATATTTTAAAATGCATGCTAAAAATTTACTTTGTAACAATGCACTTAAAGCTTACTTTATAAATAAACATTTTAATATGCTGAAATGTTAGGATATTTTAAGTTACTTTCGAAGTCCCTTGATCAATTCAGCCTTCAGTGTACTGGTATACATTTGCTGTACTGTAGTGTGTAGTAGAGTAAAGTACCTCTTTTTTTTTTTTTACAGTTTTATTGTGCTTGTACGGCTTCTATTTCGAAGTGGCTCATAGTCCGGTTTTAGAACAAAAAAGTGGCTTCTTTCAAGATCTCTATTTAATGCTCAACACTTGAACGGGGGCTTATTACTTGAGGAATTATTTTCGGTATCGTCTCAGTTGCACTATCAGGGCTTGGAAATACAGTGACTTGCTAAAGTAGGCAAATGGCTAGTAGAACATAACATTTCATAATAATTTCAGTTAATCAAACAGCTGCAAGACCCAGTGAAATGTTATAGGCTAGCTAGCAAGCTAACGCTAGCATCGCTAACATTACTAATTCAACTTTGGTAGTGTAAACAAGCTCTTTGTAAGCTCGTTTTAGATATAATTGTATATGATCGTGTGGACCATGAGACACGGACGCGGTATCTTTTCAAAACTTGTATTTTACCACTGCTCTTCTTGACATAACCATTCGAACAGCCCTCACTGATTTCACGTGAACTAATGGTTTCAGCATCAAGCCTAAAGCAACTTCCGAGGGACAAAACACCCTTGTCCTTTGTCACATAGAAAGGTCTGCTACAATAGGCTATCCTCATGATTTGCAAGGTAGCTAACTAAACTTTAACAAAAATAATTTCGTAGACATAACAATGGATTCTTCCACTAAATGAGTGACTTGGCTTTATTTCTGGAGATACTAGTATCCACAACCGAAGTATGTTACACAATGCTGTAAGATCGCCGACACTCGTGCATTGCTCTTGGTACCCAGAATGCCCTGCGGCAAGATGAAAAGCTACTAAGTTAAGGGCATTAGCTTGGTTAAATAAGCATTGTTTGGAGTTCTATTGTTGTGTTCGTTTTGTTTTGATATGTGTAATGCTATGGTCTCTAGTTTAGATAATTTGAGTGTTCACCCTGATTGTAAATGTTGTCTAGTTAGATAGCTTTCCGTTACAATCAGTGCATCTGCAAATAATCTATCATGTGAATTGTATTCGTTAAACGTTGGCTACACAGTGGTACGTTGGCATTGAAAGTGTGACTTGTACTCCAGTGCGCTTCGTACTCTGACTTTGACGAAATGTCCCCCCAGGGTCCAGGTAGAAAAAGTAAATGTTTAGAAACTTACTCATAGCATACCTGAGTATATTTGATGACTAATAAGTTAAAGTATACTTTAAGTTATTGAATGATTAATTAATTTGAAGTGTGCTATTTTGGAACAACTTATTTTGTATTAAATGTATTTAAGTTGTAATTAAATTGTACTAAAGCACAATTTAAAGTGTATTAAGTGTACTTTTATGTGCTAAAGTGGAACAACTTCAAGTATACTTAGTACACTTTAAGTATATGGACATAGCCGTATACTTAAAGTGTACTAAGTATACTAGAAGTTGTTCGACTTTAGCACATAAAAGTATACTTGAAGTATACTGGTGATTAATCACTCTTCAAGTATACTCAAGTATGCTAAGATTTAGTATACTTAGCATATTTTTTTTTACCTGGGTACTGTCCCCATGGGTGACTGCCTGGTGCCCCCATGGTCAGTGGCGACTGGTCATTAGGGGCAGGTGGGGCAGTGCCCCACCTGTTATCAACAGAAAGAACTGCAACAAAATTATGTTCTTTTTTATTTCTCAAACATTTTTATTTTCGTTTACTTCGAATAATTTACGAATATCTATGAATATAGTGTCTTCCTAAATTGTTTTGTTTCATTCGTTTGTGTTAAGATTTAATTTCATGTTCATTGGTCCCTGCCTTGCTGCTTCAGACTGCGTTCTGCAAATTCGAGTTAGCATAGGCTAATCGTGAAAGTGGGGCTCTGGTGGGGCTCTGGTGGGGCTAGCCCCTCTCTCACAATGCAATGTACATTGGACGTGGGAAAGTTTTAACACGCATGCTCAGAATGTAATGTAATGTAAGTAGATCACACAAATGTGACGCCAAGTGGGGCTGAGAGCCAGTTGCCCCACCACAGCGTCATTTCGTATTTCAGACCTGATTGGCTATCTGTCTTTCTGGCACCAACATTAGTCGGCAAAAAGGAGAGCGTGGTGGGGCTAGCCCCTCTCTCACAATGCAATGTACATTGGACGTGGGAAAGTATTAATACGCATGCTCAGAATGTAATGTAATGTAAAGTAGATCACACAAATTTTATGCCAAGTGGGGCTGAGAGCCGGTGGCCCCAATACAGCGTCATTTTGTATTTCAGCCCTGATTGGCTGCTTGTCGCCAACATTAGTCGGCAAGAAGAGCGAGGATATGTAGCTAGATTGTCTTAGCTAGCTTGTTAGCTTCACAAACGCCAGATAACTTGAGAAAATGAATAAAGTGGATTTCATACTTGAGCACCGGTTATATACCCTATAAACCCTTAATTTGGAGGAGAAAGTTGAAGTAAAGCAGCTTAAGTGGTGCCCATCAGCCACAATATTGTCATCGCTCAAACTGCTGGTAAAAGTAACCGTAGGTTTAAAGTGGAGTGGTTTTTGAAGAAAGAGTGGCTAACGGTTAGTCTAGTTAGCATACAAAAGAAGGCACCTTTCTCTTCAAGTGAGCTCTCAGCCTTGGTGAGTAAAAGCATATTTTATCATCCTGCCTTTGTGGTGCTGGTCCGTGCATTGGTCATATTTTGGGGCTGGATCGATAGATAAAGATGGTGACGTGTCAGTGTGTCCATGCTTATCTGGTTGTTGTCATAGAATGGATCTGTATCCCTAAAAAGTTGTATTTCTGCTTCGTTGTGGCCTTCCGTTGTGTTGAGCTCATTGCTGTTTGCGCATGGCCCTGTAGGCACATTGGTTCTGAGCTTGGTTGCATTCCTAATTTAGGTTTGTAAATATGACAGTGGTAATTTTACATGTGTGTGTGTGAGAGAGACAAGGAGAGCAATTACATAAGAAGGTCTCCCTCTCTCCAGTTTGTGTACTACAACAGCTGGTAGAAGCAAGCCGCTTTGTCGTTAAAAGTGTTGTGTGGAGCCACGCTGTTTGTCACATCACACATCAGTAGCAAGAGGGACTTTTGTACTGTTGTTACTGGTATCCTATATTTTGAAATGTTTTTTGCCCCACCAATTTTTTACATATAAAAACGCCACTGCCCATGGTTGAAAAAGTGTTTCTAACATGCCCTCTAGAGTGGCAACAATTAGACCAAGTGCCCTACTGTCTGCCATTCACATTGTGAAATATGCTTGAGTGCACAGGATGCCCCATGCAATTAATGTGTGCCCTCTATAAATGTAAAAACATGTCTTAATGAGTTCCTTTATAGTAGAGAAAATGTGATGCAGTACCCTATAAGGTGCCCTTACAATGGTCTAAATTGGACTGTTCCCATGCCCTTACTTCCAATGGAAAAGAGTGGTGTTATGAAGTGCCCTTTATGCTGCTCCTACATGACAGTGTCCCAAATGTTGCCCTTTCCAAAGAAGTCAATTAGATGCTGTGCCCAACAGTCTCCCCTACAATGTGCTCACTAGGGCATGCTTTCCCAAAGTGAGGCTGTGACAACAGTTGGGGTGTCGTCCCATTCCTATTTTTACACTGGTGAGAGTCCAGCAGGCCTATAAATCTTTCCGCCCCTGCCCTTCAAACAGCCACAGTCTGCTACTGTCCAAGCCCCCTCTGGATCTGTGGAGGCACACTGTTAATTGGAAATATGGAAATATGGGACAACTGTCCATACACTGTCAGCCAGAATAGTGATAATAGGATTTGGATTAAATATGCACACGTAATATAATAATTATATATTCTTAGACATGCTGAGCAATTTTAAATGACTGTTCTGCCAAGCAAAGTGTGCTACAGTTTGGGTCACCTTCTGATCTGAAAGATTGTGCTGGATCTGTGCAATAATACTTATTTCAGTGAATCCCCATTTTAGGGGGATGTGAAAACAAAAACATTATTGCAATTGCTGCCACGTTCTTTTTGGGCTATTATTTTCAATCTCCTGTTAAGGATATTGGCCATAGGTTACTGTCAGAACGGTTTCAGACAGCTCATCAAATTACGCTAATTATCAGTAGGTCTAACTGCATATAGCCTAGTTATGTCAAGTAGATTTGGTAGGCCTACAATTTAAGCATTTTAACGGTCGTAATGGTTTAAGAAAGTTGTCTCCCTTGCCGTGTTAATTGTGGCAACATTGCCCTTTTTGGGGACAAAAAAATAATAATCTATTTATACTGAAAATAACACCCCTCTGCTGGTTTACGCTTAGCTTTTTGCGACATAAGCCTGTGTTCACACTTGACTTTTTTTTTTTTAAGCGCTGCCTTCAGCCCCTTTTGCCTTTTTTTGAAAAGCGCTGGGTAACGTCAAGTGCCTTTCCGACGAGAATTTTGTAACCTGAACAGGAATCATACATTCTAGCGATACATTAATATCCGTTATTTTCCGTTGGTTACTTATTGACAGCTAGCTACTATGGCGAATGAAATGCAACTACTTGCTATAGCTTTGGCATTTGAGGAGCCATAGCCTGGTAACGAAGGTAGAAGGTTACTAGGGAAGGTACACTCGTACCTACTCTCCTCGTCCTGATTGGTCAGCTGTCAGAAAGGCGCTTGACGTCACCCAGCGCTTTTCTAAAAGTCGAGAAAATTGAACTCAAAAAGGCATCGGTTGCTGCGCTTTTTTAGAAGTTTTTAAAAGGTGGCCGCCATTTTCCTTTTCCCATAGGGTTGCATGTTCGGGTTAATAATTTATTAACCAATTTGTTACTTATTAGTTAACGGTTTGTTCACCATTAGTTATTTGTTGTTCATACAAAATGTATCATTAGTAAAGCATTAGTAAAGCTAAACCCTAACCAAAACTTAAACCCTAAACCTAAACCCTAGCCCTAAACCCGAACCCTAACCCTAACTGTGTGAACAAATGCTTTACTAATGATACATTTTGTATAAACAATAAATAACTAATGGTGAACAAACCGTTAACTAATAGGTAACAAATTGGTTAATAAATTATGAATTTGGTGAGCTCATCTAAAGTGTTACCTTATTTCCTAATGCCACATTTATAAATTTTTTGAGACTTTAACGCACCACATTTATTTCCACATATATTTCCCCACCACATTTATTTCCACACCACATTTATTTCTGTGCTCTATTTATTTCTGATCTCACATGCAAACGAGAGGGGCGTGGTTATCTTCAGACTAACGCAGCTGCACACCTAGATAACTATGCTACCTGTATGGGGGGTGACAGTGGCATCGCACTGACGAAAAGCATACAATGTAGACAAGCTTTGCCCATAACGTCTGTGTCGTCTTTTTTATCATTGGTTCCCAATGGGAGTGATGGCGGTGACCTACTAGCCTACGTGTGGGGACTTGGTCTTTTACAAAGTTACCTTTGTAAACATTGCTTTCGCTCGTGTGACGAGTAACTCATCTGCAAAGCTAACAATCACTGCCACCACTACGTCTTCCTACGTGGTATGTTGGCTATCACCGGTCTCCAAGTCAGCAACTGTAGGCCAAGTGGCTGGCTAGCCGGCTAGGTAGCTGGCGAAATAATAAAAGGACGACATCAGTGTGGCCATTTCAGCTAGAGCTAGCTACTGTAGAGCTAGTTGTGTTGTGCTGTATTGGCACAGACCTGAACCGCCAAACCCGTTTTGTCACTGAATGGTCATTAAAACCAGTCTAGTGGTAGTGCTTTGATTTAATATTGAATAATTCCATAAATTATATCTGGGTTTGGGTATTGTGTACCGTGTTGAATGGGTCTTGGTCTGGACACGTCTTGGTTAGTTGCAACTTTAAATTGCCAATAATAACAAAGCATTAAGAAACTTGACTTTAATTTACATTTAGTCATTTGCATTTAGTCATTTGGCAGACTCTCTTATCTGAAGCAGTACTGTAAATCCAAAGGTATGGGTAATGTCTGGAATGGTCTGGCTTCACTTCAGGTCTCGTCTCACTAAATGGTAATACCGGCATGGCATAATGGTGAGGCAAGACAGTTATAGTTAGGTGCTTTATCGGCCTAGCTGTCCACATAATAGCAGAGCGATGTAGGAGTGGCAGTGATTGTCTTCTTTGTTAGGCGTAGCGACGGTTGCTAGCTGTGTTAGCTAACATTACCTGGCATTAATCACCCCCCACTACCTGTACATCTTGCACACGAACAGTGCTCGATAAGTCTCAAACTATTTAAGACTTCAATATCTATGTTCGGTAGAGCACTTAACCGCCCAAGTACCTCTACAAAATCTACTATGTGTGCCAAAATAATATATCCTGACAAGCCATGCTGATCAATTTGATCTATAAGGCCAGCGTGTGATCTCTGACACGACTAATGTCTTCTATTATCTACCGAATCTAGGTGTCCCTATCTTCCTTCGATCTTGTGTGCAGCCGCGTTGGTCTGAAGATAACCACGCCCCACAAAAACGTAATTTTGAAATAAATAAATGTATTTATTTATTGATGTCGGTAAATGGGTTCAGCTATATAATTATATAATGCAATATTTATATATTTATTGCCACTTTTTTTCAGGATTTATTATATAGCCATACTTATTTATGTATGTATTTATATATTTATTTACCTATGTATTTATTTATTTAATTTTGACTAACTCGGCGTTCCATATCTTTCAGCCTCAGAGAAATGCCCTTGAAATTCACAGTAATGCGCCTGAACGTGGGATTTATTTGGGGATGGTTTTGTAATTCAAATTAGACTAGGGGGCACCGGGGAAAATTATTTTAATCCCCGAAAAAAATATCCTTATTTGGGTACCTCCGTTTGAAGTTTTGTTTCACTCCCAGCGTCACGGAAATGCAGGTGCGCCCGTCATCCAGGCTTTGCGCGTCATGCCCGGTTCATACCTTTCCAATAAGCCTACCCCCATGTTTCTACGTTGCACTTGAGAAATTCATTTTAGCCTAAATGTTTATTTAACTTACACAGTGAGAATGTAATCAAAGGCTTCATTACATTTAAATAAATGTGCTTTCAAGTAGTACACACCTTGTCAAACAAAGCTTGAATTGTTAGTAAACTTTCTTTTTTACTTTCATCCCATCTGCAAATTACAATATGACACATTACTTTGCAATTTTATAATACACCAATAAAGCAATATGAGTGAAGGCCTACCAAGTATTATTAAGATTATGGTATTGTCCATACTAAAAAATAAATACTAAACAGTCTACTAATTACATATCTTACAAATGTTTGAATGTTTAAGAACTGTATCAAAATCAGATGACATTGGCCTTCATCATGTTTCTCTTAGTCTAACTCTATGCTATTTGGTTGCAATGACACATAGCACACCTTTTTGTTACATTGTCCTATGAAAACAACCTTACGTACAACATCACTGGGTTTTACAGCTATTGTTGTGGCAGTTGGCACTGCAATCTTCAGATGTGAAACTGATGCCTCAGCAATTAAATTTGCAACCTCAGTGTGTAAGAGCTGAACTTGAACCGATGTATTGTTTGTGTCATCTTTTGTGATATTAACAATCGATTTTATCACTCCAATACAACCATTTCTCAACTCCACTGTATAGCTGTTGTGCTTGTGCCCTTTCCCATAGTTTTCAGTAGTGTACACTTTTCCTTTCACGATTGCTCTCTCATAGAGCTCAGCAGTAACATTGTCATCTTCAGATACATTACAAAGAGGAAAACAAAATAGCTCTTTCTTCTGGCTCGTAATTTCTGATGAGGACACCCCAGCAACACAATACCATCCACCTCTTTGCCTTTCATAGTTCTTGGCACTCTTGGCACATCTGAGGGGGGTTTTATGGACAGCAACCTCTAATCCACCTGATCTTTGGATGTACCTATTTTGAGGGGTCAGGTGGAATACAGGGTCCGGGGGCACCCTCTCCTGGAAGGTCCTAATTAGATGAAGGAGGGAAGTGTGGAGCCGGAGAGGGACTGGCGCAACGGCGGTTGAGGGATCGTCAAAGAGTTGTACAACCAGTTGTATGCCTTATTTACTAAGTGTTTTTTGTTGACAATTTTTTGACTACCTAGTCCATTAGTGTGCCTGCTAGCATTCTGGCTCCGCTAAAAATATATAAATTTTTTTACCAAAGTGTTGCTGCAAACTGTCCGTCTCAGCGTCTCATTTGCTGTCCTGCACCCGGGGGGGGAACTTATCGTCACAACTGGTTGAGAATGCGGGCATTCTAAGCGGAGACATATCCCCTACACAGCCCGTTGGACCGTTTACAGTAACCATAATGACGAGCGGGGAGGTGGTGGCGCAGCTGGCCCTATCAGCCCAACAGACCGCGACCTTGAACGTCATCAGGCAGATGTTGGAAAGGGAACCGCGGGGACGGCCCACGCCTAACGTGAGCAGCCTGATACCCCTGTCTCATGAAGTAAGAGGACATAGAAGCCTACCTGACGGCCTTTGAGAGAACCGCGAGGAGGGAGGCATGGCCGGTTGGAGACTGGGCGGGCTCATTGCCCCACAGCTGACCGGGCCGGCCCAGGCAGCCTATTTCAACCTGGGGGAAGAGGGCGTTGACAACTATCACACACTGAAGCAGGAGATCCTGGCCCGGTTTCACTTCAGCCCCAGGGAAAGGGCGGCTCGGTTGCACGAGTGGAAGTACTGCGAGGGTGAGTTCCCGAGAGGCCAGCTACACTGGCTCATTCGGCTGATAAAGGGATGGCTGGGACCTGCCAACACTATCAAAGAGGTGTTTGAAACCATGGTGGTAGACAAATGTCTCAGGGAACTGCCTACCCACCTGGTGAAGACGGTTAGCCACGGGAACCCTACCACCGTGTTAGGCTGGTCCAGTTAATAGAAACGGCGGGGGCCACAGAAGCCCTTGTACGAGCAGGAGGGGCCGTGAGGCCTCCTCGGGGACCAAACCCGAAGAACGAGAGGAAGATGGGACCTCCTAAGAACGCTGACCAGACACGTTCCCCCGCGCAAGACCCCAGGACTAGCACTCATCCCAAGCAGACACAGTGTTATCGGTGTGGGGCTTTCGGACACATACCACGTCACTGTACCACTGGGGATTAACCCATGCCGACAGATGGGCAGTTTTCACCACCCGCTGCAGTGCCTTGCGCTCCGCAACAGAGCAGTTCCCATACCACACTGCGACACAGTTGGTCAGTATGCTAACTTTATTAAGTTACCCTTTTTTTTGACACTTGCATTGCTGCCTAAATCTTTTTGACACATTTTGTACTTCATATAAATAACATAGGTAAATATGTATACAGTACATGATCCTGTAAGAAAATAACAGGATAATATCCAATTTAAAATCCTATAAAATTTTGGAACCAATCCTATTGGATTTAACACATTTTTTCTTATAGGTTTTATATCCTATAGGAATATATTAGGTGGTGGGCCGAAGCTCAAAATCGTGCATTTGAACGATGGAGTACCTGGATTTTTCTGTATCGCTTTAAAACTTTTCTACAACTCTTAAAAAATGTGTTGGCATGTCCAGTTCTTGCAAATTCTTCAAGGAACAAACTTATTGTTTCTTTATCGACACCGGCATGTTTTCGGGACAACTATGGTCCCCATCCAATAAGAGCTCATATACATGACACCTTCTTAAAATCCACCAATCGTATACCCCGATATTCAAGGAGAGTAAAGTAGGAAGTAAACATTCACATGTGCATTTTGGTGAGCTGGTATATATTGTCAGTGGTCTACTGGGCTTCAAATGTATGCAAACAAGTAAAACAAATGGCTAATTCAGGTATTCTCTAAAGAAATATGGCAACATTCCACCTAAACCCAGGTTAAAAAAAAATATTCTAAGTATACTAAATCTTAGCATACTTGAAGAGTGATTAATCACCAGTATACTTCAAGTTATTGAATGATTAGTTAATTTGAAGTGTGCTATTTTGGAACAACTTATTTTGTACTTAATATATTTAAGTTGTAATTAAATTGTACTAAAGCACAATTTAAAGTGTATTAAGTGTACTTTTACGTGCTAAAGTGGAACAACTTCAAGTATACTTAGTACACTTTAAGTATATGATTAAAGTGTACTAAGTATACTTGAAGTTGTTCCACTTTAGCACGTAAAAGTACACTTAATACACTTTAAATTGTGCTTTAGTACAATTTAATTACAACTTTAATACATTTAATACAAAATAAGTTGTTCCAAAATAGCACACTTCAAATTAATTAATCATTTAATAACTTAAAGTATTCTTCTACTAATTAGTCTTCAAGTATACTCAGGTATGCTATGAGTAAGTTTCTTAACATTTACTTTTTTTACCTGGACCCTGGAGGGACATTTCGTCAAAGTCAGAGTACGAAGCGCACTGGAGTACAAGTCGCACTTTCAATGCCAACGTATCACTGTGTAGCCATCGTTAAGCGGAAGCAATTCACATGATGGAGTATTTGCAGATGCACTGATTGTTACGGATAGCTATCTAACTATGGAGGACCAAACCTGCCAAAATCAAAAATAAATGAATAAATAAATAAATGTATAAATAAATGTACTTATACATAAAAAAATGTAAATATATAAAAATAAATGTATGAACAAATATTAATTACGTATTTATTTATTTACATGGCCATTTATTTCTGTATTTATTTATTTTTGTATTTATTTATTTCTGTGTACATTTATTTCTGTATTTATTTATTTATGTGTACATTTATTTCTGTATTTCCTTGTTCTTAAGCTAAAGAGGTAAGCTGTCAATCAATGTATGTCACGGTGTCACCTTAACCCCATTGGTTGATTGGTATCAGAGTGCGAAGATGGACTTTCCATGCCTGGGGTTGCTATGAATACCTTAGCAAACAAAAGACTGCACACACGCAACAGATAGCCAGAGATTTGAGTTTTGGCTAGCTAACCTTGCTAAAAAAGTGCTAGTCAAGATGTTTTACTTTTTTGCGTTGAGGCTCTGGATACCAATTTGTACCATTTAGCTGCATGCAGAGTCATAAAAAGAAAGAGTTGCATCAATTGATTGGCTTTACGTTCATGGTACTGCACTGTAGGATAGTTAGAACTAGAGCGAGCTAGCATGAGTTTCAAACACAGCAGCATCGTCGTTGTGGAACAGTTGTACTGCATTGTATGAAGGAGCTGTGCCAAGGTAAGAATGTGTAAGTTCTTGGCTCATTTTCTGGCATCTAGTACATTTAATATTTCAGTATCTTAAAGTGCCGAGATTTTTTGATGCTAGCTAGAAATGTAGAAGCCAGAACGTAGCAAAAACAATGTGCTACGAAGTGAGTGATTACCTGTTTATGTAATGTTAAGTGTAGCTTGCTAATTTAGTGCACTATTTATGTTTATTGAGAAACTAATGCCTACAAACAAGTTTGTGTTAGAGGAAAGCTGTATTTAATAATTAATTCATAAAGGTGGTCGCTTATTTGCACCAAAGTCTGGTAGTTAGTACGGTAAGAAATTGGATTATATTATACAGTATCAAGGAACCATCAAAGAACAGAGTACAACATGGTTAATCTATTCATAAAGTGAATGTTTACTAAGCAAACTATGAGTTAGAGACCATTGTAACATTCAGTCCATCATGAGTTAGAGACCATTGTAACATTCAGTCCATCATGTGATTATCATTACAGCTTACTGTCTGTTTATGTGTGTGTGTGTGTTGTGGTTATGGCCCTTGCAGTCTGGCATTGCTACTGAGGTTGATGTGAGCTGAAAAGGAGGCCCAGTGCCTTGGAGGTGGATGTCAGACCACTGGACGAACGAGCGCTGGATGGGAGACCACTAGTTGAAGGAGCGCTGGATGGGAGAACACTGGATGAGAGAGAGCTGGAAGGGGGACCACTGGATGAGGGAAAATGTGATGGAGTGGGCTGTCTTATATTTGAACCACAGTATTTTTGTCATTACTATGCTTTTAATTGTGGTCATTATTGAGTTATATTGAGTTTGCTCCTGTTGACTTTAGCAAACCACCTCTTTCTCTCACTATCAGCTGGGAAGCTGTAGCCTACATCACGACTCCCTATTTGGAGCATGCAATACATCCAAGATGCTTGGTGCAAGACCAAGACAGCGCAGTGTAGACAAAAGTGTTACCTTTATTGTGACACTCTTCATAGCAGAGATTAAAATAACGTGTACATATTTGAATAGTCATGTTGACTATCATAGTTGTACTGTAGCCTTTCACAACCAAGTCCTTGAGGTTTAATCATTGTGCACTACACATGCTTAAAATTGTATTAAACTGTTTCCTATTTCTATCATTACATGTTCATAATCACCTTGTGTGCTGTCAGTTATTGATGATTCAATAAAAAGGAATAAGTAGGGCAAGATTAAATAAAGATGCAGAACATACTACTTGTTTGTAAGTTACATTTAATGACAACACATGAAGGGTATGAAGAGATTCTTAAGTTGGAGTACAGCTCTGGTTGCATCTATGTGGCTGTTGATTTGCCTGATAGACTTGCTGTTGATAATGACAAAAATGCAGAACACGCCACTACAAATGCACTCCATAAACTATGACTAAATTGTGTCGGTCAAACTGCAGAGTAGCCTATTACAGTATAACCATGCTAACCTGCTAGGGAAGTTTACCGGCTACCTGCCTAATGTTACAACATTGGATTAAAATTATTAGAGCTACGTTTTACTCATTTAGGTTACACGAGTTCCTTAGTTTAACCCGTATGACAGATCGTTGCTAGCTAGAGCTAAATTCATCTAAATTTGTGGTTGCCGTGTACGCGATAAGTAGGCTACACTTCAAAATATCCACATATCATCTGACCAGATATCAATAGTTTGATCAGCTGCCTTTAGTAGCTCCAATATCCGTCTGGACATGTTTACTGTGACTTTACGTCTCTAATCTATCTGGTCTTGCTATGGCATGATGCTTGGCTGAACGTCCGCCCTGATCCTGCCCCTATCCCGCCCCCTAATTAGCTTAAGGATGAAGAAATACAGAAATAAATGTACACAGAAATAAATAAATACAGACAGAAATAAATTATGTAGAAAACAAAAGACTATAGTAAAATAATTGAAAAATTATTTCTATGTATGCAATATATTTATTGATAGATTTATTTCTGTCTGTATTTATTTCTGTATTTATTTATTTCTGTGTACATTTATTTCTGTATTTCTTCATCCTTAAGCTAATTAGGGGGCGGGATAGGGGCGGGATCAGGGCGGGATCAGGGCAGGACGTTCAGCCAAGCTAGCCACTATCCTACAGTGCAGTACCATGAACGTAAAGCCAATCAATTGATGCAACTCTCTTTTATGACTCTGCATGCAGCTAAATGGTACAAATTGGTATCCAGAGCCTCAACGCAAAAAAGTAAAACATCTTGACTAGCACTTTTTAAGCAAGGTTAGCTAGCCAAAACTCTCAAATCTCTGGCTATCTGTTGCATGTGTGCAGTCTTTTGTTTACTAAGGTATTCATAGCAGCCCCAGGCATGGAAAGTCCATCTTCGCACTCTGATACCAATCAACCAATGGGGTTAAGGTGACACCGTGACATACATTGATTGACAGCTTACCTCATTAGCTTAAGGACAAGGAAATACAGAAATAAATGTACACATAAATAAATAAATACAGAAATAAATGTACACAGAAATAAATAAATTCAAAAATAAATAAATACAGAAATAAATGGCCATGTAAATAAATAAATACGTAATTAATATTTTTTCATACATTTATTTTTATATATTTACATTTTTTTATGTATAAGTACATTTATTTATACATTTATTTATTTATTCATTTATTTTTAATTTTGGCAGGTTTGGTCCTCCATATCTAACTAGACAACATTTACAATCAGGGTGAACACTCAAATTATCTAAACTAGAGACCATAGCATTACACATATCAAAACAAAACGAACACAACAATAGAACTCCAAACAATGCTTATTTAACCAAGCTAATGCCCTTAACTTAGTAGCTTTTCATCTTGCCGCAGGGCATTCTGGGTACCAAGAGCAATGCACGAGTGTCGGCGATCTTACAGCATTGTGCAACATACTTCGGTTGTGGATACTAGTATCTCCAGAAATAAAGCCAAGTCACTCATTTAGTGGAAGAATCCATTGTTATGTCTACGAAATTATTTTTGTTAAAGTTTAGTTAGCTACCTTGCAAATCATGAGGATAGCCTATTGTAGCAGACCTTTCTATGTGACAAAGGACAAGGGTGTTTTGTCCCTCGGAAGTTGCTTTAGGCTTGATGCTGAAACCATTAGTTCACGTGAAATCAGTGAGGGCTGTTCGAATGGTTATGTCAAGAAGAGCAGTGGTAAAATACAAGTTTTGAAAAGATACAGCGTCCGTGTCTCATGGTCCACACGATCATATACAATTATATCTAAAACGAGCTTACAAAGAGCTTGTTTACACTACCAAAGTTGAATTAGTAATGTTAGCGATGCTAGCGTTAGCTTGCTAGCTAGCCTATAACATTTCACTGGGTCTTGCAGCTGTTTGATTAACTGAAATTATTATGAAATGTTATGTTCTACTAGCCATTTGCCTACTTTAGCAAGTCACTGTATTTCCAAGCCCTGATAGTGCAACTGAGACGATACCGAAAATAATTCCTCAAGTAATAAGCCCCCGTTCAAGTGTTGAGCATTAAATAGAGATCTTGAAAGAAGCCACTTTTTTGTTCTAAAACCGGACTATGAGCCACTTCGAAATAGAAGCCGTACAAGCACAATAAAACTGTAAAAAAAAAAAAAGAGGTACTTTACTCTACTACACACTACAGTACAGCAAATGTATACCAGTACACTGAAGGCTGAATTGATCAAGGGACTTCGAAAGTAACTTAAAATATCCTAACATTTCAGCATATTAAAATGTTTATTTATAAAGTAAGCTTTAAGTGCATTGTTACAAAGTAAATTTTTAGCATGCATTTTAAAATATACAAATAATATGTTTAAACACAAAGTTCCAGTTGTACACTTTAGAAATTACATATACGTTTTACTTAAAGTATATTTTTTTATAATATATTTACTAAAAGTGTACTGTAGTACAATTTTTTTAAAGTGTGTTCAACGTATTATCGTTAAAATTGGTAAAAGCATGATGGTAGTATACTTTTTATATATTCACAGATAGTACACTTTTTCTTAGTATATTTAAAATGTACTATTGAAAATGTGAATATGCTTGAAATACTCTTAGTATACTTTTCTTTTCACCTGGGAACGAGCATATTTGTTATATTATTGCGCTGATATTAGTCATCAGAGCAAGTTAACAGTTAAGTGATAATGAAATGTGCAGAACATTGTTTAAATAAATGTACAGTATTGTTTTATGTGTGTTGCCTGAACATATAATTCGTTAAGAAGCTCTTAAGCGCTAAGACCTTCTTAGGAGCGCTTTTAAGAGCGCTGTGAAAGAAGGACATGTTTCCCAGAGTCAATCTTAGCTTAAGAAGATCTTTCACTAAGAAGGAAATGTAAGATCAGCCTGACCCACTCTTAAGAGCCTTCTTAGCGACCAAACGCTCACTGCAGCCGCGTCATGGGAAGTTATATCTGACACAAAGGAATACTAAAACCATGTGTGATGATAAATGTGCGCCCACAGCTGCAGAACACTGACGCAAGAAAAATAATAGCATAAGAAGAAAAATAACGATATAAAAATAAATAATTGCCCATGTGTTCCTGTAGCTACATAAATAAAATGAATCATTACTATCACTCATTACGTTTTCACAAACATTCGGCATCTGCATGAGTTTACATTAGATATAAAAACATCAACAACCCTGTGGTATTTCACAGATATCAGGGAAACTCACAGGTGTAATTGAACTGGGCGTAAGGCCACAAATATGTCTCATAAGTTACAGCTATGCATCCTGGTCCTTTATGAAAGCATACACATGCTCCTCTCCCCCACTCATCCTTTAATTATTTAAACCTTATATTTTGGGCTTCATGTCTCCTACCATTGTTTAGGGATAATAATAATCAGCCAACAGCTTTGCATCTGGTTTCCAATAATATAGCATGTACTACAAAGGTGATCACAAGTTTCATTGAATCCATAATCATTAACCATCTTCATAATTACAACAGTATGGTGTTTTTTTTCCACAACATTCCCCCCTGTGGGACTTACAAAGTCCCATCACAACCCTACTGGAAACACTACTGTAATCATTCAACAGAAACAATACTGGACGAACATAAGTTCTGATAGAACACAAAACTTTCAAAAACACCGTAGGCAACAAAATCATGGACTTCCCAATTGTGCATTGTGACAGTAGAACCATCAGAAATACAGAACAGGGTATTATTAATTTCAATCTAATACATAAACATGTCATCATGTGCAAAGCTAAACCGTGGCGGCCTGGTGGACTTTTCGACTTTCGAAATCGACCAAAACTCGATTGAGCTATCAATTTATTGCAATGCATAGCGGGGTGTTAAGTAAAAGGGTTTGGGGTAACAAGAAACTCCTCGTAGCCCCAATGACACACATACCGCGAGTCATCAGGGTAAACTATGCTCATAATGTGACATGAACACCTGTTCCCATCATTACCTGAGTATATAAAACAAACCGAGTTTGTTAGCTTCCTGCTCCTGCTCCTGCTCCTCCACCGGCCACACTGAGAAGCTTAGCACTGAGGTCCTACTACTCATAAAAATTGGTCCGTTTCTTTTGCATAAGCGTGTGTTACGTTTCATTATGACTGAAATATCTCTCACACAAGGACTGTTGGTCACATGATGGGCTAGTGAGCAACTGGGTCATGCATCATTGCTGCACCCTGCAGAAGTAAGTTGCAATTAACAATAACACCTCCACCCATCCCTCATAACCCTGCATCCCTGTGCTGAGGGCCTAAACTTTAAGGGTATCTCTGAACAGTATACAAGACAAACAAAACGAACAATGACATCAATACAAAAATGCTGCAACGACAGCAAAACAAATACAATATGGTGACAACAAAACAAAAAGGGGAACAGAAACTAGGATATGGCATACATTTTTAATTGATCTTGTGAAGACGTTTCCCTAATACCCAATTGCTAAAATGATTAACACAGCCTTTACAGGCACTGAAAAAGGACATTGTATGCTAGATAGCTTTTGTTTAGGTCTTTAGATAGGGCTCCCAGAAATGGCCTTGTCATTCCTTCTATTTTCCTCGTACAAAGTTGCATGGCATAATACTCTTTGGAAATATTATGACCTCTGACTTTTCTTATTTAGACAGGCCTTTCATAGTCACACCACCTTGCATAGACCCAACTTATGGCTATGCAGGCATAATAAAGTTATAGAATAATATCAATTCATCGATGATACAAGAAAAATAATTAATAGATAAGACCAACGGGTTATGTGCTCATGAGCTTAATTTTGCTTGGTATAGATCAAACACTGTTTATTATATTCAGAACATTCTAAACAGTAGAGAAATAATAGGGTAGTCATTTTCTTTAATTGTTGTTAACTGATCACTGGTTTAGGGACAGACCTCTTCACACGCCATAAAACAGCTGCGCAACTGGGAAACAATGTGATTTCTACTAAGTGGTGAAGGAGAACTAGTAGAACTAATTTTAGGTGTAATAATCTTATAATGGCTCGCCCAGTGGGTACATACGTTTGTAGTTGCCCCAACGTTGCTGCACGCTATCCAGCGTCATCTTAAGCCTCTCATTCTCGCGAGTCAGTACCTGATTCCGGTGCTGAAATGCCATCACCTCATCTCTCTGACGCTCTTTTCCTTGTAACAACGCCTCCGCCGTTGAAGTACTCGTCCTGTCCTTCATGCAGTGTTGAAACGTTGTGATATCTTTTTGGACACCCGTGTCTGGAGGCTCTTCAACTTGGCCAGTGACACGTCTCCAATCCGCCGTGTGGTCTCATCGGTCCAGGGTCCAGTGAGCAGGTTGTCGTGACTTCATCCATGTCTCCATCTGGGATTCTCCTCCCGTTGGATCCTCTGCTTCAACTTCCATGGTCTGGACTCCTGGAGGTGGTGGTAGGTCATTAGATCGTAGCCTGGTGGTTCCTGGGTCATTGAGCCGCTGGATCCGGTGTTATGGTCCTGGTGAGCTGAAAGGTGGTGGCCACACCGGGGCTTGGTCCAGTGGGGCTGGTGGAGATGGGTCTCTGCTGGCGGTCTGGGTTGTTGGTCAGTCAGCCGGTTGGGATCGTCTTCCATGTTCATCTTCGCGTAGACTCAATCTCCAGGTGCAACCGTCTGCTGGTTCTCTGGAATCTCTGCTTCCCTTTCCTTGGTGACATCTTTCGCCTGTTGAAACACTACCTCCCTTCCCAATTCCTTCAAGTGAGGGACCCTCAATGGGTTCTCTTAAATAAGGAACTGGAAGAAGTCTTCCCGTAGCCATCTCATGCGGTGTTATAAATGTCAGGTGGTTAGTACTCAAGTGGTTAGTATTCAGGCGGGCGGTTTTCAGGTTTTCTATCATTAGATGTTTAAATGGTCCATCTGCTGTTGGACTGTGTGAAATGGGAGCGGAAAATGCTTTCCTGATATTATAATGTTTACATACTTTGCATTCACGTAACACTATCAACTGTGGCTGCTAAATATGATGACCCCTGTACGACTTGGGCTCGCAAAGGTGCTGATTTGAGGGCAGAATCACAAATCCATGGTCTGCTGTATCCCGTCATTCCTAACAAGGTAAGCATTAAACCTATCGTCTGATGTTTCGGAGCCTTGGCTATGGTGTCAATCTGTGACAGGGCTATCTGTCTCCTATCCCCACTAAGCTGCCTGCCCAGAAAATCAACTGTCGTCTGACACAAACTGTAACTTGTCCCTACTTACTTTATGTAGCCTACTGGATAACGGTACTGGTAACCTGCTGATTCTGCAAGTCCTGGGCCAACATTGATAAAACACAGCTAGACTGTCCAGGAATCCCTGGGGTAATCGGGTGTAAGTAATTGGTTTACCTTCAAAGGTGAAAGCAAACAGGTGTTGTGAGTCTGAATGTACTGAAACAGAAAAAAGCACAGGTCAACAACTGTGTGCCATTTGGTGCCTGGCGGAATGTTGGATAGTATGGTGTGGTTATCAGGAACAATCACCTTTGGAACGTCTCCAATGGAGTTAATAGCCCGCAGATCATGTACCAATCGATAATCATTAGAGTGTGGCTTCTTTATTGGAAAGATGGGTGTTTTACAGGAGCTTTTTGTTTCTAGGGCTCCTGCATTCACTAGATCCTTAATAGTGGATCTAATCCTGTCTATAGCGTGGTGTCGGAGAAAGTGTTGTCTCTGGTAGGGTGATCTTGCTCCTTGCTTTACTTTTACATGTATGGGTTCTGCTGCCTTTATATAACCAACATCTGTCTTATGTTTTAATCATAACTTGGGGGGTTTCTGTCCAAACAAATGCTCTCAAAGTTGACATTACATTTTATTTTTACATTTAAATAGTTTTGTTGGTGTTTTTATATTCACTACCACTGTCTCAGCTGTCCCTAACTTTACAGAAATTCTATAATAACGTGTCAGGGGATATGTGTATTATTTGTGGGCCTCCATTCTAATGCCTGTAAAGCTCTTAGTATTGTAGTATTGGCCCTAATTCGCGAGATTGTCATTAATGTAAATTCTTTACAATTTTTACAATATTTTTTTTTTTATTCTTGTGGGAGTGTTATAGCGATGGCAGCTCCTTTGGGGCCTACAAAGATATCCTTTTTGTTGATAGAGTACTTTTTATTTTATTTATTTTTTATCAACTCTATCAAACATCTGGCAGGGGACAGCAGATGAACATTAGCCTCTTAGTTTTGCTGTTGATTGGTGCGCTATGTCCCTGCAAAATAAATGAATAAATTAAATGAAATAGTCCGTGTGACTTTGATGTTTGTCATATAGAAGAGTGCAGTGGAGCGGCATTTGTTGTGGTCTTGGTTTCCCTACTAGTGCTTGGATCTATGGCTCCCATTCTTCCCATGACTGGATCAATGAAGATTCTTGTGGGGCCACAATTGTAGCCAGTACGCTAGTGGTGGTGTCTGGCTCTGGGGATTTTTGAGTTTTTACATTCATTAGTGGACTTAAGACATGTTGTAGTTCCTTTTTCAACCGTCAGTGGCATCATCTGGTTTGCTGAGGGATCTTCTTGGAACTCCACTCGCAGGCCGCTTTGGGTGCACACGATATTGGCTTTTAATATGCAGAGAATGTATTTTCTTAATAGATTGATGGGAGTATGCGCTAAGTACAGTAGAGGCGCTACAATCGTTTTTCCTTCAATTTTCATTGTGAGTGGCTCCGTAAGTGGAATCACTTGTGTTTTCCCCAAAAAACCTACAGTTCGGATGGATGAACTTGAGAGGGGGAGATTGAAGACATTTTTTCCAATTCATGAGTACGTCGCTCCTGTGTCCATCATGAAGGCATATTCTGGTCCTTTCACAATAACTGGTATGGTGGGTTTGTCAAGTGTACTGTAATATTTTAGTGTAAATGCCATGTGTATTATGTGCTGGACTTATGTGTTGAATGTGTCTGTATTGGGGGCGTTGCTATGGCCTACAAAGGCTGCTGCAAAGCTAATTGCCAATTACCAGGCATTTTTCCTCCCCCACGGGGTTTCCCACCATGTTGGTAAAGTCCTCCTTTTCCCTTCCAGGGTTGATCTGAGGAGCCAATGTGCACATGGATTGATGGTAGGGCGAGAGTTGGAGGGCAAACTGGTGCTGCCTGCACTGGTCCTGGTGGAGCAGAAGATTGGGGTGATGGCTGGAACATTACTGGGGCCTGGGGTGTCGGGTTCTCGGGAACCATGGCCTGTGCTGTTATAACTGGGGCTTGCGTCTTGGCCTTGTCTTTCTTTTACTTACACAGTTCTCCCAGCTGTAGTTGTGTTAGCTTGTTGACAAGTTGTTTGTTCAGTTCTTCTGCTTCCTGTTTTTCTTTTCTGCAATTATCAACATGGTGGACTATGTGTTCTGAGAACAACGGCCAGTCCATTTTCATCAGGTCTACCACACCGTCCAGGCGCTTTTGCACGTCTTGTGGTATTGCCTTTTTCGCCATCAGCATCAACAGTCTTTGTGTGGTGTTGTTGGTGTTCCAGGCACCCCCAGTCTCGTCTCTCCATCTGCGTTGGAAAACATGCAGGAACTTTGATGGACATTCGTCGTCTTTCAGCATTTCACCATCTAGCTTGGAGGGATCCATCTTCTCTGGGTAATGTTTCCTTAGCTCTGCCCACACTTGATTGCGGTGACCTCCGAACCCTACGCTATCCACTTGATTTCCGGTCACCACTCTTGGCAGTTGTACATTTGGTCCTTTTACCACCAGTAGGCAATGCTGGATCAGGTCATCTGGATCCTCTGTTCTCCTCACATCTAGGTTGTCGGTTAGGCTGGATCTTCTCCCAAGTCTTCCTCCATCTCTCACCCAGTGCTGCTCTTGTTCTTCATGTGTGTGTTGCTTGTGATAACTTGAGTGCACGGCCCCTCTGCCGCTGAGCTGTTGCCATGCGCTGTGGGGGTCCTCGTTTGGTCTGACTTCAGGTGTTGGCCTGGGTGTGGACATCTTGTCACTGTGGTTTCGTAATTTTGTCTTCAGGCTGTTTATTTCATACTCCATCCTGTGTATTGACTCCTCCCAGTCTTGACATTTCTGATTGATGTTGTCCTCTTCCAGCGATTGCTCTCTGCTGCTTTGTTTGGGGCATGCCCCTAATGTGCAATCTGTTGATGGTTTTATTGAAGGTGCTGCGTCAGTTTCCTCACACTCCTTAGGTTGGACGTCCGGATGGTCATGTTGTCCCAATGATAAGACCCTCTTAAGTTGGCTCCATCTCCGTTGTCTAAAGGTGAAATCTCCCTGTAGCTGACCTGTCATTGTCTCTCCTTCAGGACCTGTGTTCATGAACGGATACTGTCCTACTCTGAATGGGTTAGTCTAAATATGGGGGTGGCTCCAATGGCCACACTGGTGCGGTGGGGCTCTGTCCCTGTGCTTCCTTTATTCCTGTCTCTGTTGGATTGGTTATTTTCTCTGTCTTCTTTCATCTCTTCGTATTTTCCGTCTTTTTCTTGCCACTGCTGGCGTCTGTGTCCTTCCTTTCTAAACCAACCTAGCACTTCCTTTTCCCTCGTCTTCTTTCAAATCTTTAGATTTATGGGGCTTATGTTGACCTCCACCTCCTCACAGCACGCTAAATCAAAGGATCCTCCTTTCGGCCAAACTGAATTAAGAGCATGCCATTTCGTCATGACCTGTTTAATTGACTTTTTGTCGTCTGGGTGGCATCTTTTTTTATTTTTTTATTACCTCCATTGGAGCTGTCACCTGGCTGTCCAAAGCCTTCCCACAGTTTTTCCCGTGAATGATCCCTGTATAAATGTGTTGTGTTCTGCTGACCAAGGACCTGGGAAACTCTGGTTGGTCGTCAGTTTTCTTAATTTCTACAAAATAGCTCATTAGTTGTCCCAGTTAGCTCACTGGAGCTAAGTTGGGGTCCTACACCAGCCTCTTTTGTCTATTGCTTAGGGAGGTCTGGTAGCATAATCCTACCTTCCTATCCTCACTTAGCCTCCTGGGAACAACGGTGATACTGAGAGATGGATGTATGGCTGGCCTGTCCCGTACTACTATTGTGTGCCCTGCTGGCACTTTTAAACGGAAGTCACTAGGACAGTGGCTACTGTGGTCTGCTCCAACCTGGGCCAGACCTGTAGAGTTAGCCAATTGTGTTACTGTTAAGACACGTCAGGGAAAAATTATCTTCTAGGGCATAATTTGTTATTTGGTAATCTGCCAAGTTTTAAGTTTATCAGCTGAGCGTTCTGTCAATTCTCAGCTTTTTCAAATATGTGTATGTTTTTTGTAATAAAAATACTACTGTGTCTGTTTGCATTAATCAAAGTAGTATAAGTAAGAAGTAGTATTTTACCACTGTGTTAAGTATGCCAATTTATAAAATGTCACACCGTATTAAAAACTGGAACTCTGGGATCCTTAATGTGGTCAACAATAACTTTACTTGTTCATTCAGTTCTGTGTGTACTTTACTATAATCACAGTTGCCTGATACTTCCGATTGCTGTCAGTATTACACACAACTCTCTAGTGCCTCTCTTCCTGTCTGACTATGGAGCCGCTTCCTGCTTCTTACACACACAACATTGCTCCTAGTTGTGAAAGCAGTCGTTCTCTTATCTTTTGCAGGTGGCGCTACTCCCCGCCAAGCCCGTGTCTATCGTTCGGTAACTTCAAACACAACTCAGCGAGTAACAACAAGGAATAGCGAGTCACAGAGAGAGGGTGCGAAAGTGTGTGACAGGGAACGAGAATGTTTGTGTGTGTGTGCATGAATGAGAGTGAGTGTTTGTGGAAGTGTGTGTACGTGAGTGTGTGTGAAAGTGTTTGTGGATATATGTGTGTGTGTGTCACTGGGAACGAGTGTGTGTGTGTGCGTGTGTGACTGAGAATGAGTGGGTGTATGTGTGTGTGTTTGAAGAGTGTTTGTGAATGTATGTGTGTGCGTGAATGAGAGTGAGTCTTTGTGGAAGTATGTGTACGTGACATGGACGTTAGTTTAAATATGTGTAAGAGTGTTTGTGGACGTGTGTGTACGCGAGTTTGTAACTAGGAATGAGTGGGTGGGTGGGTGTGTGTGAAAGTGTTTGTGGATATGTGCGTGTGTGTGACTGGGAATGAGTGTGTGTGTGTTTTTGTGTGTGTGAGAGAAGAAGAGAGAGAGATAGAGACAGGGTGGGGTTTTTTGAAACGGGGAGAAAAGACAAAGACTGAGAGGATGTGAATGTGTGTGTGTTTTCAGTGGTTACGTGTGTGTGTGATGAGAATGTGCGTGTGTGTGTGAGTGCGATGCGTGTTTTGTGGATGTATGTATGTGTGAGTATATGGAACTGGGAGTGAGTGGGTGTGTGTGTGTGTGTGTGTGAGGGAGTGAAAAAGAGACAGACAGAATGTGGGTGTACGTGTTCGAGAGGGAGAGACAGGATGTGTGTGTGTGTCTGAGAGGGAGAGAGAGTCTATGAGATATGATCCGCTGATGCTTCTGAATATCACAAATTTTTCTAATCACTTATAACTGTTTCTAACCATCCACAAATATCAATGATTCAGGGATATGTTCAACCAACAACTTTGCATGTCTCACAACTTAGGATCCAAGAAAATCAAGAAACATTGGAGTTGAGCTTGCCATCGGCTTACAAAACAGTTTTTTTTATCTTTATCCATAACTATGTGGTTTTCTGTCTGGGGCAGAATAAGTGTGGCTATTTACTTATATATTTTTTCGGGCCTCTTTCCATAACAACCCCACTTTATTCCTGGTTGGAGTGCCCAGGTTATTAGTGGTTCATTTATCTGTCAAGCCTTATGGGCTCACAGAGATGTACAGGCTTTTTCTTTTTTTTTTTGTCACCCGCTGCCCAAACGACAACCAGGATACGCTTGTCTCTGCCGGCCACGTCTATCACGTTTTAGGTGAAGGCGCGGAGTTCCAGGAGTAATACGCAGGTCTGGCTATCGCCCAGTCCAGCAGACAATTTGAAGCCTCTTGTCTTTCCTTACTCTACCACTTTTAATGTTAATGTTCCTGGTGCATGTGCAGACTTCGCTGTGTGTGTTTTTCTCTATTTACAGTAAATTACAGTCCTTTATATGTCTAATATCTACTCATTCTGATACAAAGCATATTCACAAGCATTAGGTTCTGGCCAATGATGTTATCTATCGCTATTCCAGCGATGCGCACAGTTGTTATCTAATTGACAAAGTACTTTGACTCCCTACCCTAAGAGAGTCTGCCGGCTTATAATAGAGCTACACTCGCTCTGGGAGGGCACTAAGTATATGTACATTTGTACAACTAACTTCTGCCCTTTGATGTCTGCCTTCGATACACTTTCTCAGGAGACCATTCATACCACATATAATTTTACACATTTAAATATACGACACACCCGATATCAGATGTATTCCTTTGATGAACTGTCTCAGGAAACCAACCATATCACATATGTCTCACACATTCAAATACACGACACACCCAATATCAGATGAATTCCTTTGATGAATTGTCTCAGAAAACTAACCATATCACATATGTCTCACACATTCAAATACACGACATACCCAATATCAGATGAATTCCTTTGATGACCTGTCTCAGGAAACCAACCATATCACACATGTCTCACACATTCAAATACAAGACACACCCAATATCAGATGAATTCCTTTGATGAACTGTCTCAGGAAACCAACTATATCACATATGTCTCACACATTCAAATACACGACACACCCAATATCAGATGAATTCCTTTGATGAACTGTCTCAGGAAACCAACTATATCACATGTCTCACACATTCAAATACACGACACACCCAATATCATACACTAACGCAAGCGCTGCGCCGTCAGTGCAAGCCAAATCAAGCCCATAGTAAAGGTTAGACAGACAAGGAACCAGCAGATTATAGTTGAACGTGACATAGCAGTGCAAGACATACAAAATACATACAAACATACAATATGTTTGCAACAAACCTGGGTTTCAGTGCTCTGATAGTTTTTTATTACTTTAAATAAAAGAAATAGGTTCTTTTAAAGAAGAGATTGCACCAGTTTACCTGGCCTGCAGGGTGGGTTCACACCTCGGAAACACACAGAATTTAAGCAGATGTATATAAAAAACTCTGCTTACCTTATAAATTTGTTTGGCCAAGGCGTGTTCCGAGGTGCTCTCCTCCCACAGGCCCGTGGTGGATCTCTCAAACTTCTCCTGGTTGTGGCTCGCCAATTGTTGAAACAAAAGTTCGGTACGTCTTCAGTCAATTTCTCAAGATGTAAAAACAGTCCTGGAACTCAGCAGGGTTGATGCAAAGTGTTTTATTGGTTCTCAGGTAACAAAGATTGCCAATAGAACGTGAGCGTGATCCCGGGATCAGACTGAAGTTTTCTCCGGACAATTTAACTTATATAATCTTTTCCCCATTGTATGTTAATATGGTACGATATTTGTTGGTTTCACAGACACTAGGTAATCTTACAAAGCGGATCCCTTGTCTCAGGGGATTCAAAACAGGTACTTTCCTACATAGACACTTTTAGGCAAGAAATTAGGCTCTTTCTGACCTTGAACAGCCAGCTGCATTAGGCTTCTGGGCGTAAGGCCACAAATATGTCTCATAAATTACAACTATGCATCCTGGTCCTTTATGAAAGCATACACATGCTCCTCTCCCCCACTCATCCTTTAATTATTTAAACCTTATATTTTGGGCTTCATGTCTCCTACCATTGTTTAGGGATAATAATAATCAGCCAACAGCTTTGCATCTGGTTTCCAATAATATAGCATGTACTACAAAGGTGATCACAAGTTTCATTGAATCCATAATCATTAACCATCTTCATAATTACAACAGTATGGTGTTTTTTTTCCACAACAGAACCTCATCAAGAGATCGAGGCTCCACCTCAGTCTATATGTAAAGGCGTTGTTGAAGTCCACGCGAGTGAAACACCATGGCTGCAATACAGCATATTCTCGCTGCCAATCAACAGCATCGCCGTGCGCGAAGCCAGATAGTTTATATAAATGCCTATGTGCGTCAGCACTTCTCCCCACTGAATGTGCTGTCGGACCGGGCTGTCCAGTCCAAGTACCGGCTTCCCCGTATGGAGATCCAACGCCTCGTCACGCTAGTGTCACCACACATCCGGAGGGCAACCCGCTGCAATTTTGCCCTCATCCCGGAGGTGCAGCTCCTGGCCTTGCTGCGTTTTTACGCAGTGGGGAGCTTCCTGGATGTGGTGGGGGACGGCACCATCCTCAGCAAGGCATTGGTTTCACGGGGTGTGGCAGCCGTGACACCGATCCTCCTGCGCCATGCCCCGACACATCCAAATGCCCACCACACGGGACAAGGTCCGCCAGGTCCACAGTGGATTTCATGCCATGGTTGGGATCCCCCGGGTAATCGGTGTCGTGGATGGCACACTGATCCCAATCCACAATCCCTCCCTGGTGGATCCGTGCTGGATTGGGAGGAAACATTACGCTGCCATCAACACCCAGGTGGCAGTGGACCACGATGGCCTCATCACGGACATCGTTGCCAGGTGGCCAGGAGGCACACACGACAGCTTTGTGTGGGCCAAATCAGCTGTGGCTGAGGCTGGCAGAGGAGAGTTCGGCAGGAGCATCTTCCTCGGGGACAGTGGCTACCCTCTCCGGAGTTACCTCGTGACACTGATGATCAACCCAGCAACACCACAAGAGGAGAGGTTCAATGAGGCCCACACACACACCAGGACCCACATTGAACGGGTGTTTGGCAGGTGGAAGTGTTGTTTCCAATGTATCCATCGTTCGTCGGGGGGGCTGCGCATGTCACCTGTAAAATGTTGCCGCGTGATTGTTGTCACAGCCATGCTGCACAACAAAGCAGTGCGTGTTGGAGCAGATGAGCCGCCTCCTGAGGATGAAGATGGGGAATCATCGGAAGATGAAGCCCCCAACCTCGCCCCCCGCGAATCCCGAGCAGCACTCCACCAAGCTGGTGTCCAGACCAGAGAGGAGCTTGTCAATTTCTTTTGATGTCTATCAGCCCCTACGCCGTCACCACCAGTCACCAAGCACGGATATCAGCACCACCCTACTCCCAACAATAAACCCACTACCACTACCATCACACAGCCCATATAAACTATCATAGGGCTTAAGGCCGTAGCCATGGAGTCAACATTGGGGGGTAATAATTACATTTTTATGATAATTTCGGACAGCGTGCGTGGTTGCCTGTCGTAGCGTAGCACATTTATATTTTTATATCAATATATTGGGGGGGACATTTTGACCAGATTTGAATATTGGGGGGGATGTGTCCCCCCAATATGTATTATGATTACGGCCTTACACGGTGTTGTGTGTGATTCGTGCGCTGATAAAGTGGTGGGTGATCGATTTTCCTGGCATCGATTGATTTAGTTTCAACACCACGGCGGTGGACAGCTCCCACTAAGAGCTTCTTAAGAGGCTTCTTTGGCGGGATCTTAAGAAGGCAGTTAAGAACGCGTCTGGGAAACACCCCTATCTTAGCGCTCCTTCTTAGCCGAACCCTTGTTAAGAGCCTTCTTAAGTCCTTAAGAACGATCGAATCTGGGAAACGCGGCCATTAGCAGTTGGTTCCCTAAACCCACCTTTCCTATCCTCTCACCCTCCACGACTGACCCAACTAAATGTCTAAACTCTTTCTCTCCCCTGTCTGAGGCAGAGATCTCTGACCTCATTCTCTCTCATCGCCCCACCTCCTGTCCTCTTGATCCTATCCCCTCCCCTCACTTTCAAACAAGCGGAAGGACTCCACAGTGTTGACTGGGGAGTCACACAGGGTGATGGGGGTGAGTGGGGCTGTGTTCTTCCTGAAGTCCACAACCATCTCCACTGTCTTGAGAGCATTGAGCTCTAGGTTGTTCTGGCTGCACCAGGTCACCAGGTTGTCCGCTTCCCACCTATAGCCGGACTCGTCTCCACCAGAGATGAGCCCAATGAGGGTGGTGTCGTCCGCAAACTTCAGGAGTTTGACGGACGGATGACTGGAGGTGCAGCTGTTGGTGTACAGGGAGAAGAGCAGAGGAGAAAGGACGCAGCCATGGGGAGATCCAGTGCTGATGGACCGGGAATCAGAGACTTGTGTTCCCAGCTTAGCGCACTGCATCCTGTCAGGCAGGAAGTCTGTGATCCACCTGCAGGTGGAATCAGGCACGTTCAGTTGGGAGAGCTTGTCCTGAAGCAGAGTGGGGATGATGGTATTAAAGGCAGAGCTGAAGTCCACAAACAGGATCCTGGCGTAGGATGCTGGGGAGTCCAGGTGCTGTAGGGTGAAGTGGAGGGCCATATTAACTGCATCCTCCACAGACCTGTTGGCTCTGTAAGCAAACTGCAGGGGGTCCAGTAGAGGGTCTGTGATGGATTTGAGGTGTGCCAGCACCAGGCGCTCAAAAGACTTCATTACCACAGAGGTCAGGGCGACGGGTCTGTAGTCATTATGTCCAGTTGGCCTGGGCTTTTTGGGCACAGGGATGATGGTGGAGGACTTGAGACAGGCTGGCACATGGCATGTCTCCAGGGAGGTGTTGAAGATGTAGGTAAACACCGGAAACAGCTTGTCAGCGCAGTTCTTGAGGGTGGCTGGAGAGACAGAGTCCGGCCCAGCTGCTTTGCGGGGGTTCTGTCTTTTGAACAGTTTGTTCACTTCTCTCTCCTGAATGGACAGGGTCGTCACTGTAGATGGGGGGAGGGTGAGGCCTCACGGGTGGAAAGGGGTTGTTTAGGACTGTCCAATTGTCTTTCAAATCTACAGTAGAACTCATTCAGGTCGTTGGCTAGGCGGGAGTCGTTAGTGGAGTGGGGGGCTCTGGGCTTGAAGTTGGTGATCTGCCTGAAGCCTCTCCAGACAGAAGCAGAGTCGTTAGCAGAGAATTGATGTTCTAGTCACTGCGAGGACAGTCGTTTAGCCTCTCTCACCGCTTTGCTAAACCTGTTCTTCGACTCCTTGAATCTGTACCTGTCCCCACTCCTAAACGCGGCCTCTTTGTCCAGCCTCAGCCTTCTGAGTTTAGCTGTAAACCAGGGTTTGTCGTTGTTGTAGCTCACCCTGGTGCATGTTGGTATACAGCAGTCCTCACAGAAGCTGATGTATGATGTCACAGCCTCTGTGAGCTCATCCAGACTATTGGTAGCAGTCATGAACATGTCCCAGTCAGTACAGTCCAAGCACGCCCGCAGTTCCTCCATAGCCTCACTGGTCCACTGTTTTGATGTCCTCAAAGCATGCTTACAGCGCTTAAGCTTCTGCCTGTATGCAGGAATCAGGTGGACCATGGCGTGGTCTGAGTGACCCAGTGCTGCTCGGGGAACCGCATGGTATGCTTTACTGATAGTAGAGTAGCAGTGATCCGAAGTGTTTGATGAATTGTCTGTATTTGGGGAGCTCTTGAGTGAGATTGCCTTTGTTAAATTCGCCTAGCACAATAACCAAGGAATCTGGATTTTCATGCTCCACACTCAATATCTGGTTGGCGAGCACACAAGCCTCGTTGGCGCTAGCCTGAAAGGGCAGGTAGACGCCGACCAGTATGAATGAAGCAAACTCACGTGGCGAGTAAAACGGTTTACAGTTAATTTAAAAAAAATGCTGCAGAATCACTGTCACATCTTCACACCAGTCACTGTTAATAAAAAAACTGATACCACCGCCTTTCGTTTTGCCAGAAAGCAGGGAGTCATCCGCTCTCAGCAGTTTGAAACCTGCTAGCTGTAGCGCAGAGTCTGGGATCATTTCACTCAGCCATGTTTCCGTAAAGCACAAAACGGAAGATGAACGAAAGTCTCTGTTTTTCCATACCAGTAGCTGAAATTCGTCCAGTTTGTTGCTCAGCGAACGAACGTTGGAGAGAAATATCCCCGGTAACGCTGTGCGCACTCCGCGCCGATGAAGTCGCACCAAAGCACCGGCCCGTTAACCTTTCCTGAGATTCTTCACTGTTAGGACAAAGCCGGGGGTGGCTTTGACTATAATTCCCACTAAATCTGCCGCTGGAAGCAGAAAAGTGGGAAATAAATCCACAGGAGTTGTAGTCCTGATGTTAAGAAGTGCTTCTCTTGTTAGAGAACCCCGGAAATCTTGTCAGAACACTGAATTAACAGACAAAACAAGACAAAACAGAGCACACCTAGCTACCGTGGCTGCCATCGTCGGCGCCATCTTGAAACTGAAGAGCTCTTCGAAGCTCATCCTGGACTTGCTGTCATAGCAACAGGTCCGTAAGCTTAAACCTGCTCGGGGGCAGGTTTATTTTTTGTAAACACGATTAGATTGAGGCTTTACAAGCAGAGGTGATACAGGAAGTCTGTCACAGACTTGTCTTGTCCGTTTTTACTGTTGGAGAAGGTGCAAGAATAATTAGCAGAATTTAAAATGAAACCGAATTTATTGCTCATAGCGTGATTGATAGCCTCCTTAAACACAGCGCGATATGCTAGCCTATACTTTTTGGGAGGATAGCCTATCGTTTTTTGTGAGTGTGTGTAAATACATAATACATTTGTTGAAACCACATCATAAGATTTAAAGATGATAAATGAAAGTATGAAAAAAAACACAAAAACTTAGGCCTAGCTTACTGTAATAAGCAATAAAATGTGTGGTCAATACTCTACATTTAATTTGATCTGCTACTTTTTGGCAGCCTTCTTTCTTGGATTTTGCAGACTTTGAGGTGTTCCCTGGCGTTCTGTTTAAATGTTGAAATTCGGAGTAACCTTAGAGCAAGCTGTTGTGCTGTTGGCTCTGTTGCGGAAAAAACAGGGCGCTCATTTTGGCCACGGTGAGCAGCCATAGACTTATGTGAGCAGCCAATAGCAGCATTGCTGATCAAGGTTTCTACTATCAATACATACCCCCTTTTAGACCAACACATAACTCAATCCAGCTATACTAATTATAAACAACATGGGTGTTCAAAGAACCGAATTAGCCAGTTCATGATTAGCAAGATGATGTCATCTTGGATGTGTCATTTGATCTTGGATGTAACAATCGACGTACGGAGAACGGGCCCCAGGTGTGTTGGAGCAGGGAAACATATAAAACATGTGGGACAGGGGGTCCCGAGGACCAGAGTTGGGAACCACTGACTTAGCATATGGTTCTGAGGTGCTGAATTTAAGTTGAATCTTTCCACTTCTTTTTCTGCAAGAATGCTTTCTTTGCTGTCAATTTTGCAGTTGCAATGGACTCTGA
Source organism: Hypomesus transpacificus (assembly GCF_021917145.1). Taxonomy (NCBI): domain Eukaryota; kingdom Metazoa; phylum Chordata; class Actinopteri; order Osmeriformes; family Osmeridae; genus Hypomesus; species Hypomesus transpacificus. The sequence goes on along the minus strand of NC_061081.1, from coordinate 5,353,483 downwards.
ACAAACTTGGACCAATAGCTTCAGTAAATGGATAGATTAAATCTTTTGGTTTGCTACCTACATGCATACAGCATGATTGCAACTACTTGTGGCCTTGAATACACTGCTAGCAATAAAATTAATTTTGCACATGCGTTTATTGTGCTAATGAGGATTGTTTTCCAAGTGTGCAGAGATGTCAATATGTATTGATAGTGTTACTGATGTGGTATACCTATAGCCTTGCTGCCAGCCTAACTTAGCCCCGCCCACAAAAACATTTGGTTGGGAAATTGGGTCTGGGGAACCTCGGTTGGGGAAAAACTATGTCCGAACAGGAGCTGTTCGGACCAATCAAATTGTCAGGGCGGGCTTTATACAATGATGGACAGATGATCAACAGTAACGTAATCAACCACGTCACCAAAGAGCTTTTGGGTTGAATTTGTTTTCAACAAACAACATATTACGTTGCTCTGATTGGTTGTAGGTCTATCCAATTGAGCGAAGAGGCATTTGTTTTACGAGTTTGGTTGAAACACACCCCATACTCACAGCCCAACGGAGAGTTCTCAGACTCATATTCTGACTAGAATTATGAGTATCACAACGTCAGGCTATATACCTACTCTTGACCAATTATAATTACGTATGTCACTACGTAATTATCCCAGATTCCCAGATTCGATCTTTCTTAAGGACTTAAGAAGGCTCTTAAGAAGGGTTCGGCTAAGAAAGAGTGCTAAGATAGGGGTGTTTCCCCAGACGCGTTCTTAACTGCCTTCTTAAGATCCCGCCAAAGAAGCTTCTTAAGAAGCTCTTAGTGGGAGCTGTCCACCGCCGTGGTGTTGAAACTAAATCAATTGATGCCAGGAAAATCGATCACCCACCACTTTATCAGCGCACGAATCACACACAACACCATGTGGTCCCAAGGCCGTAATCATAATACACATCCCCCCCAATATTCAAATCTGGTCAAAATGTCCCCCCCAATATATTGATATAAAAATACAAATGTGCTACGCTACGACAGGCAACCACGCACGCTGTCCGAAATTATCATAACAAATTTAATTCGTACCCCCCAATGTTGACTCCATGGCTACGGCCTTGAGCCCTATACATGATAGTTGATATGGGTTGTGTGATGGTAGTGGTAGTGGGTTTATGTTGGGAGTAGGGTGGTGCTGATATCCGTGCTTGGTGACTGGTGGTGACGGCGAAGGGGCTGATAGACATCAAAAGAGATTGACAAGCTCCTCTCCGGTCTGGACACCAGCTTGGTGGAGTGCTGCTCGGTATTCGCGGGGGGCGAGGTTGGGGGCTTCATCTTCCGATGATTCCCCATCTTCATCCTCAGGAGGCGGCTCATCTGCTCCAACGCGCACTGCTTTGTTGTGCAACATAGCTGTGACAACAATCATGCGGCAATATTTTACAGGTGACAAGCGCCCCCCTGACAAACGATGGATACATCGGAAACGACCATTCCACCTGCCAAACACCCGTTCAATGTGGGTCCTGGTGTGTGTGTGGGCCTCATTGAACCTCTCCTCTTGTGGTGTTGCTGGGTTGATCATCGGTGTCACGAGGTAACTCCGGAGAGGGTAGCCACTGTCTTGATGAGGTTCCAGCCGAGTTCAATTACACCTGTCAGTTTCCCTGATATCTGTGAAACACCACAGGGCTGTTTATGTTTTTATATCTAATGTAAACTCATGCAGATGCCGAATGTTTGTGAAAACGTAATGAGTGATAGTAATGATTCATTTTATTTATGTAGCTACAGGAACACATGGGCAATTATTAATTTTTATATCGTAATTTTTCTTCTTATGCTATTATTTTTCTTGCGTCAGTGTTCTGCAGCTGTGGGCGCACATTTATCATCACGCATGGTTTTAGTATTCCTTTGAGTGTGAGATATAACTTTCCCTGACGCGACTGCAGTAAGCGTTTAGTCGCTAAGAAGGCTCTTAAGAGTGGGTCAGTCTGATCTTACATTTCCTTCTTTGTCAAAGATCTTCTTAAGCTAAGAACGACTCTAGGAAACACGTCTTTTTTTCACAGCGCTCTTAAAGCGCTCCTAAGAAGCTCTTAGCGCTTAAGAGCTTCTTCACGAATCTGGGAAACGCGGCAGGAAACACGTCTTTCTTTTACAGCGCTCTTAAAAGCGCTCCTAAGAAGCTCTTAGCGCTTAATAGCTTCTTAACGAATCTGGGAAACGCGGCCAATGTCGGCGACTTTTTTCTCAAAGAAGGAGGAGAAGTCGTCTGCTGTCAGGGTGGAGGGAGGGAGTGGGGGAGGTGGGTTAAGAAGGGTGGAGAAGGTAGAAAAAAGCTTGTGGGGGTTTGAAGCAGAGTTAATTTTGTTCAGAAGGTAGAGGGTTTTAGCACCAGTTATGTGAGAAGAGAAAGATTTAAGGAGGGAGTGATACTTATCAAGGTCCAGACCGTCTTTGGACTTGCTCCATCTCCTCTCAGCTGCCCGAAGGGTGGACCGTTCTTCACGAATAACATCCGTAAGCCACGGGCAGGAGGGAGAAGTGGTTAATAAGGAGTCGGTGGCAGTGTTAGTGGGGTTGGGACGAGAAGTCGTCAATGGGAGGGAGGGAGGATGTTACAATAGAGGAGAAATGGGAGGGAGATAGGGAGCGGAGGTTGCGGCGGAAAGTTACAAGGGGAGGGGAGGTAGGAGGAGTTGGAGGGAGAGAGACAGAGAATTGGATAAAGTAGTGATCAGAAGTGTGCAGTGGGGTTACAGAGGTTAAGTGATACAGAGGTCAGTGATACAGTTACGTGTCAGGACGAGGTCTAGCTGTTTGCCTGCCTTGTGGGTCGCCGGTGTGCTCAGCAGCGTCAGGGCAAAGGAAGTCAGGAGAGACAAGAAGTCGACGGCCTGCGTTCCTTGGAAGTGGATGTTGAAGTCCCCAAGGACTATCAGGGGGGTTCCATCATCCGGGAGGACGCTGAGGAGCATGTCCAGCTCCTCCACAAAGTCGGCTAGCGGTCCTGGTGGGCGATAAAGAACAATTAAGCATGCTTTGATAGGATTAGTTAGCATAACATAATGATGTTCAAATGATTTGGCATTAACAGGGAGTGGTGTGGATGTGTATTTCATATGTGGGGATAGAAGTAACCCTGTCCCACCAACCCGCCCGGTTGAGCGTCGTGAGTGAGTGAAGGAGTGGTTGACGGAGAGAGCAGCTGGAGTTGCAGTGTTCTCTGGGCGGATCCATGTCTCAGTCAGCGCAAGGGCATGAAGAGAAGAATTGAGATGCAAATGCCGGGATGAAGTCTGCCTTGTTCACAGCAGATTGGCAGTTCCAGAGCCCTAAAGAAAGAGAGAGGGCAGGTGGAGAAGATCTGGATAGGTAGTGAAGGTTAGAAGTAGACCGTATATACTTTGTGACATATCTACGTCTACGGGTAGTGTAATGAACAGGAATGCTAAGGAAACACATGCTAGCTATGAAAATGTTCCAGGTAGGATATAATATAAATATGTTGATACTTATCAGAAGAGGTGATCCGGCCCCGTCGGTGGACTCCCGCAGGTAGACTCCCTGTCTTTGTTCGACTGAGTCTTTGTGCACCGAGGTTGCCAGGCGAGGCTGCCTCTAGAGTGCCAGCCCCCTTAAATATGCAAGGCGCAGCTGACAATGACCCTAATTATTATGTAAACAAAGGCCAGGGTCTCACGCAGCGGCAAGTACCCTGAAACTCGATCTCTAGCTAGCTACTTAACGGCCTGGATAGCTGCTGTCTCTCAGCTATGCCCAGACACAAGATTTAGCAAAAACACAACACAATACTACAAGTTAAAGTCACTTACTTAGTCAGGAGACAGTCACGATGCACATTCAGTAAAACACTATTCGCTCTATTAGCTCTAAAACACTATGAGCTTGCAACACCCCCGGAAAATAATTGGCAGCTCCTTTTTTGAGAGACCCAGCTGACCAAGGAGATATATTCTAGTTCGATTAGCTTTCCATACCAATAGAGCGATCGCCAAGATCCTTTATTTCACACGGATGAGTTCTTGTTTGAGCGACATTGATTCAGCCGACAAGGACTCATTTATTTGCAAGACCTTCTCGGGCCGTACATTGCAAATATCACACATCGCAGCAAGTTTTATGCTTTATGAGCTTGTGCTGCTTTATGTGAATATGTAACGCTATGTTTTAAGAAATGTCTTATCTGTTGTGCCTGTGGTTTTTATGTTTCACTGTGGGAGAGTGGGAAACGTCATATCGATTCCTTTTTATGTCTTGACGTGAAGAAATTGACAATAAAGCTACTTGAAACATTTACTGTGCTTCAGACTCTCTGCATAGCCTTGAGGTTTTTCGCGTCAGGTACACAGCGTCAGGTACACAGCATAGCGATGCAGAAAACATTGGCAAAGCCACAGCATGCGTTGCTCTGAGAAAAGTGTACTTGGCGCTTAAACAGCTGATGAATCAATTCATCATATTCCCTGGCCTTGTGTCAGAAATATTAATCTATCAAGCATTGCACAGTCAGTCGGTGAACAAGTTTAAGAAAGTTTTATTGCTTGCGGCCGGCCCACAAGTAGACAAAACATCACACGCCATTGCGCTACAAGTTTGTCCGCTAGCAAGTTGCGCTAGCTAGCTATAAAAGCAGAACTGCTCTTTACAGTCATTGGTTAAGACAAAGGCATGCAAATGTTCCATTGCTCTTCTTCATTGGCTCCTTGCATAGACCTGGCGCGCGCGTGTGTGCGTGCGTGTTTGAGTGTGTGCGTGTGTGTGCCTTTTGACCCCTGTAAGCTTGACCACATGATTCACCAAACACAGATAAGGCCAGACATCTTTTATGGCCTCTCCAGTAAGAGAGAGTGGTCAGCCCAGGTCACCTTGTTTACATATGTCTCATGTTACCCAAAGTTCAGATTTGGGGGTAGGCTTCTCTATACACACAAGGAATGCTGAACACAGAATCATTCTTATACAGGATAAATGTGTTACATCTTCAATTTCTCCAACACCATGTCCCAGTCAATGAAATCAAAGAGGGATACACACATAGGCCTACATGCATATGCACATATATAGGGTGATATCAGGTAAAATGGGCCATCAGGTAAAATGGGCCATTTAAGGTTTGGGGGTCCCAGCCCTGACAAAGTAACAGGGGATTTGATTTCTTTATGGTTGCTAGGGTGGGCAATAATTCAAAAAAGACTGCACGAGAAAGCTGCATGGTAAGTAGCCTGGCATACCAAATCTAACTAAACTATTATAATGATGATAAATCTATAATTAAAAATTATATAAAAAACTATGCATAAACTATGCATCTTGATGGCATCAATCAGAAATAATGTTGTTAGTTTGGTATATGAACATATCTTTTGAAAAAGTTATGTTTTTCTAGGTGGCCCAATTTACCTTTACCCACTGAGGTAAAATGGGCAACATGGTTTAAGCTAAAATGGGCCATCATCTGTGTCACTCACAAACACATATACACATGTGTTGGAGTGTGTGTGTGTGTGTGTCACACCATGACCCCCCCAACAGTAATAATGGTAGTAGATATTTGATGTACAGTGAGTATGGCGAACGAGAAGGAAGCGAGAGGAGAGGAGAGGGAGAAGGAAAGAGAGAGAAAAGAGAGGAGCAAGGACCAGAGAGGAAAGGATACAAAGATAAAACAGGGATGGAAAGGAAGGCCAAACAATTACAATCTGTGGAAAGAGGAGAGAATGAAGGGGGCCTTAGACGAATACATGGAGGGAGAGAAGAAAGGAATTACAGTGAGTGTGCACCTCTTATTAAGAGACATATCTGGTTTCTCCAAGACAGCAGGGAGGGGTCGGATATTACTGGTTTAAGAACTTTCCAAAGCGCAACCCAGAGCTTGGGATGCGCAAGCCAGAGGTCCTGTCTGCAGCACGGGCTGCTGGACACAACAAAGAGGTGGTTAGCCAGTGGTTTAACCAGTATGAGAGCCTTTTGGTCAAGCTGGGTATTGAGGGCACACCGTCACATATATATGGAACTGTGACGAGTCTGGGCTTCAGGATTTTTTTTATTATGGCACATATGAATATGTTTGTTTAATGCAGTTTAAATGTTATGTGGCTGTATAAGCAACTGTGTTTTAAAATTAAAATTGATGATAAATTACTATTTCCCTTTGCAGTTTCACTGGCCCATTTTACCTGAACAGCTGGTCCATTTTACCTAAAACTGCTTGTGCAAAAAAGGTTGGCACAGCTGATGTTTCAAGAACTGTAGGGCCTAAATAATTATGTTTTATTACATAATTTCAACAAAAATTTTTCAAAAACAGTCATTGGTCATCATAAAAACACATGGAAAAGGCATATATGGTATTGTATTATTGTCCCAAACGATTTACCAAAAAGTGGCCCATTTTACCTGATATCACCCTAGTACTTGATGTAAGCGCTTTCAGTAGGCCTACATATATCCTCATAAGTGTCTATGAATTCGTATCAATTAGATACTCTTTGGCCTTGTTTTTATACTTATTTTGCAAGAGTTGATATCATTATTTTCGCTAGCAAGATCTCATTCCATGATTAATTTCCATTAAGCCTACTGCCAGCAGGCACATTTAAAGAAATGTGATCTGATTGATAGTAATAAGTGGGGTAATAAGGCACTAAAGATGAGCCTGTACATTTTACCAAAATACGCATTTAGTTTCTCGGCAATTTTTTTGCCAAGCTGCCTGTCTTGCTCTGGCAGCGGTGGCGGTGTTTGACTTAGCCATGATAATATGCTTATTGTCTTCGTAGAGACTCTCATACCATTAGAAAATCACGGTTTTGGTGATCGACCTTTCCTGCCTTTTGAAGTAAGACGTAATCGTGCACTTGCCCTGATAAGTTTAGCCTGATTGAAATTAACCACATGATTTGGATGCGGATCATCCATCGACGAACCGATATTTGAGGTTCTCAGTTAGCTCGCTAATGTTAAAGAATTAAGGTTTTTGTGCAAATAATTGTCCCATTGGGGAGTCAGATGGCTGAGCGGTGAGGGAGTCGGGCTAGTAATCAGAAGGTTGCCGGATCGATTCCCCACCGTGCCAAATGACGTTGTGTCCTTGGGCAAGGTACTTCACCCTACTTGCCTCGGGGGGAATGTCCCTGTACTTACTGTCAGTCGCTCTGGATAATAGTGTCTGCTAAATGACTAAATGTAATTAAAAGTAATGGTAAATCCTTTCAAATCATTAAAAAGATTCCTCCTCTTTCAAACTTAACTGCTTCAGCATACTTTCAGCTAGAGACACCATTCAACCTTTAAAATGTTCACAAGACATTCAGCTATTTTGATGTCATCTTAAATTTAGTGTCTGAACAGGACTGGGTGTGCAGGCACGCATGATTAGTTTCTCCTCCGTCTTGAACCTGAAACCTAGATTCTAGGTTAGAAATGTTGCCAGTCTGTTGCCAATGACCAAAGGTAGCTACGTTTTCCCAGCAACTTCAAGTCATTCCAGTGTTGTCCTTTTACTTCAGCAACTGGTTTTCTGCTAAATTTTCACATTTTCCTGCAGCTCATCTTTCTGAATTTTTCCCTTTTTGTTTTGCATTTTTCTCTTCTTTTCTTCTGTTTTCTGCCTTTATCTTGCTCCAGGTCCTTTAAAAAATACATTTCACAGCAGTATTTTCCAACTGCCAGTACTTTAGCACTTTTTCCCTCTTTTCTGTACCTTTCTGCCTTCATCTTGCTGCAGGTCCTTTCTAACATACATTTCAGGCCTTTTGAAACTCCAGTAAATATTTTTTTGCTAAATGTTCAAATTTTATGCATTGTTTCTCTTCTTTTTGATTGTTTTCACTTTTTGTTTAGCATTTTTCTTCTTCTCTTTTCTGTAGTTTTATGTCTTTGTCCAGCTCCAGCCCCTATTTAAAATACCTTTCGGGCGCTTTGAAGCTTCAGCGTATAACTTTAAAAAAGAATTCACAATTTTCAGCTTTTTTTAGCATGGTCAGCTATCCCCATTCAGGTTTTCAACATTCTCACTGCTGTTTCGCAGGAACAGCCTTTTCTAGTTTTCTCACTATTGTTTTTCTGTTTCTCTTTATTGTGAGAATGCTGTTAAGCTTTTCAACTTCTAAGTTCTTCCGCCGTTTTTGGCCTTTAACTAGTCCTGCATACTTTCACAGATTCCTACAATTTTTTGTATCAAAACGTTCAGCTCCTTCAGGAGATGATGGCTAAGACTTCTGGTATTTCTCACTTTTATACTTTTTAAAGAATTAAGGTTTTTGTGCAAATTATTCTCCCATTGAAAGTAATGGTAAATCCTTTCAAATCATAAAAAAGCTTCCTCCTCTTTCAAACTTAACTACTTCAGCATACTTTCAGCTAGAGACACCATTCAGCCTTTAAAATGTTCACAAGACATTCAGCTATTCCCTAATGATTCAGCTCTTTCAAATATATTCAGCCAATTCTGAATTGTGACAGTTTGAAATACATGAAATATTTAGCTTCTTTATTTTTATGATTGAGCAGCCAGCAGGCTGCTCTTTTTCTGATATTCAACTAAATTGTCAAACAAATTCCTCTGACGTTCATATAGTTTAACTTACAGAAACAAGTTATACCTTAAAATGTAGGAAAACTTGTCCTCTTTCAGCCAATCTAACTACTAAAGAGCTCACATTTACAGATTTTCAGCTTTGAGCCTTGAAGCGAGAGCTGCCTTTCAAATTCTCTCACTAACTTCAATGGAGAGGTGGGTAAAATTCGTCAGAGAATTTCGAAAGTAGACGTGTTTTTAAACTGCCGGTAGAGTCGTATTTCTGACCGCACATACATATAAAGGACATGTCTGGTTTCGGGAGAGTCTTGGGTCTCGGAAAATATCCTAATTTTTGGAATTGGACGTATAGTTTTGCGTCTAGGTCAACTTGTTTGAGGTGTGGATTCTAGCTAAATTTCTGGTATTCTCTGCCCTCAGAACGTTAGCAATCATAGGTGCACCATCACCGTGGCAACCACACAAACACGCGCCAGTCTCTTACAAAGGTGATTGGTATTAGCTTATTAGTGGAGACACAAGACAAGCTATTCAGTCAACTCGTCTCATTCAAAGAATAAGAGCACCACAACACAACTACTACCACTATTGATACTGCTTTATCTTATGCCACTACTACAACTACTAATTATGCAGATGCTGCTAATATCTCTTTTACTAACTACTATGCTAATGGTAGGCTACTGTTTTGTTCTACTCATTGAAATGGGTGAGCACAGTGACATCTAGTGGTCAGCTAAAATTATAGCAGCCGTTTAAACCAACTGAATGCGATGTACCAGTAGTTTCTGGCGGTACTTAGCCTCGCTAATAATTCAATGTCGTTCATTTTTGTAAGGCTACGTGATGGTCTAATTTTCGTGTTCATTCATTAAAACCATACATGTGTATTTGAGAACTGTGTAATTTTAATTTTTTTGATTGGACGTATAGTTTTGCGTCTAGGTTAACTTGTTTGACGTGTGGATTCCAGCTAAATTTGTGATTCTCTCTGCCCAGCTCGTTAGCGATCACAGCTGTGCCATCACCGTGGCAACCAAACAGACACGCACCATGAAAGCAGAATTGGGTGATGTTTTGTATTTCTGACCGCACAGACACAAAGGATATCAATGGTTTCGGCAGAGTCTTGGGTCTCGGAAAATATCCATATTTTTTGGATTGGACGTACAGTTTTGCGTCTAGGTTAACTTGTTTGAGGTGTGGATGCTAGGTAAATGTTTGTTATTCTCTTATAATCGAGCTAGCGCGATATGGCTCTCCATAAAACGGTTCGACTTTTTCTTCAACTACAGTATCGACCAAATTGGCCAAACAAGGTATATACATCGAGCTTAAAGTGTACATAATCTAGCTAGATCGTTTTTATTTTAGCAAGTTTTACAGAAATCTGCAAAAATCGAGGCGCGACTGTCATAGCTGACCGTCACAAACAGCCAAACCAGGGCTGGGGTAGTTATAACGTGTTTGCTGCACCTGGCGTTGATCCTACGAACAAACTTTTTGTAACTGGAAAGTTTTTACTTTTAATTGACGATATTGAACACAGATGTAAAGTAACTTGTCTTTACTCTAAATATCTTATCCGTTTTCAATTTGAAGTAGTAGATCTAGATCTAGGAAATCTTCCATTGCATCCTCTCTAGCTTCACGCCTTCGGTTATGATTCAGCCTACGGTGTTAATACATAAGCTACCACTTTGACACACTTTTAAGAAATGATCCGCTGGTTAGATGTAGCATGATCTTGTTATTTACGTATAAAAAACTCACCAGGGACAACGACAATATCGGCAACCCTGCACTATGAATGACATTTTCCGCAAAATGTTCACATTTGTATGCATTGTTTCTCTTCTTTCTGATTTTTTTCAGTTTTTTGTTTTGCATTTTTCTTCTCTTTTCTGTAGTTTTATGCCTTTGTCCAGCTCCAGCCCCTATTTAAAATACCTTTTGGGCACTTTGAAGCTTCAGCTTATAACATTCTACTAAATTTTCACTATTTTCAGCTTTTTTAGCATGGTCAGCTATCTCCATTCAGGTTTTCAGCATTCTCACTTCTGTTTCGCAGGAACAGCCTTTTCTAGTTAATATTCCAACTTCTTAGTTCTTCCGCTGTTTTTTGGCCTTTAACTAGTCCTGCATACTTTTACCGATTCCTACAATTCTGGTATCAAAACGTTCAGCTCCTTCAGGAGATGATGGCTATGACTTCTGGTATTTCTCACTTTTATACTTATTAAAGAATTAAGGTTTTTGTGCAAATTATTGTCCCATTAAAAGTAATGGTAAATCTTTCAAATCATTAAAAAGATTCCTCCTTTTTCAAACTTAACTGCTTCAGCATACTTTCAGCTAGAGACACCATTCAACCTTTCAAATGTTCACAAGACATTCAGCTATTCCCAAATGATTGAGGTTTTTAAAATATTCAGCCAATTTTGAATCGTGACAGTTTGAAATACATTAAAACTTTAGCTCCTTCTTGATTTTTGAGCAGCCAGCAGATGATTGCTCTTTTTCTGACATTCAACTAAACTGTCAAACAAATTCCTCTGAAGTTCATATAGTTTAACGTTCCTTTGTACGGTTTAGGCTGAAATTAATTATTTTCATGAACAGATTGACAAAGATTAGGCTGTGGTAATGAAGTTCAGGTTAGTAGTCAGATAGTTTCACCTATTGAAAGACTTTTGATTTAACTAAGGAGAGTGCCGAACATGTTCGTCGCCGTTTGACTTCCTAAACAGCTGTGTGGATGTTTTTGTAGTGTGTCTCGCGTAGGCTACAGCATTGCAGTGAGCAACACTGGTTTGAAACCACAGGTAATGATAATTTCACCAACAAATCGTTTGCTTGTAATGTAATGTCATAATTAATCCTACAACAAAAATTTGTGAGGAATGTTTATTTTAACGATTGAAAACAGATGCATCATAGACCACTGTAGTATGTGTTGCCCTGGCAACAGAGGCTAATGTCATGATGCTAATGCTTCAGGGAAATAGTAGACTACCATTTCCGAAAGTAGATGTGGGCCTGCTTCCTTAATAATATCAGCTAATATTGTACATTACATTTCACAATTGTGTTTCACATCACAAAGTAAAATGAGTAGGGCTGTGAAATGATTAAAAAAAATTATCAAATTAATCACAGGTTTCTGTGGATTAATCATGATTAATTACATATGACCTATTTTCCGAATTTTTGTCATTAGTGTGCGTCTTTGATTTTGCGGTACCTTAATGCTTGAGTCACCCGTTGCCACGCACTCGCAAAACTTTGGTGAACCCCTCGTCCTCAACAATATCAATTGGTCTACAGCTTTTTGCAAGACATTTGGCAACTTTGCAAGTCACCTTTTCACAGGCGGACTTAGTGAGAGCCCTACGCTGTTCAGTGAGCGTGGTTTGGCGCATTCTACTTGAACTCCCCTCGCCGACCAACGCATGCTTCGCGTTGAGGTGGTATAGGTTACTTTAGACTGGTATTGCTTCAGTGAAACGATAACATACAGTCATTTAGCATTCAGTCATTTAGCAGACGCTCTTATCCAGAGCGACAACGTCTTCCTGCAGTGTGCATATCACTTTGGTTTTATTGGATGTTGCATCTCAGTTTTTTTGGAACACGAACTTCTCATCCAGAAGTTGCAGATTGGGTGTAATTGTGGGTATATTATGTTAAATGCGTTAAACAAAAATAACGAATTAATCCTGTAATTTAATCATAACGCGTTATTTTTCACAGCCCTAAAAATTTGTAAATAGTTATCACCCTGGCATCTTTGCTTATGGCGTTTCTTCACCTGCCTTGCAGTAATGCTATAGTTAGCCTAGCTATCCCCCAAGTTAACAGATGCGAAACGAATGTTCTGCTACAGGTAGTCACGCGTGTTTTCGTGACGTTAGTAACGTCAGTGACCGTGGCTAGCAAATTAGCCACCGTTAGCTTCACTTTTAGCCACAAAAACTTAACTTGAGCCTAAACCATGCAACGGAACGTAAATCCCAATAGAAGCAACTCAATCGCTACCAAGACGAAACTTTTGACACCTAGATTGTATAAGTAGGCCAAATATTGACTGCGTTTTAGGGGGGCAAAAATAAACATTAATAATAAATATATATGTGAGAGAACAAAGGTTGTGCTCTCACCGAAGGCTTGAGCACACCCAAATATAGCTGCAAGCAGCAATGAGGTGGCAATGATGGACGCAGCTACGCCAAGCATCTGCCATTATTGGTAAGTTAGCTATGCTAATATGTGGTAAGTTAGGTATAACCGGTCTCAAGTTGGCAACAGTAGGCTAGCTACCTATCAATCGGAGAGGAAAAATGAGGCTACACAGAAAAAAGTAGCCTACATGATCAAGTGTGGCTATTTCAGCTATTTTTATTGGCAGACCTGAATTTGACTCCAAAATTTGTGTTGTGTGTAAATATAGTTTTAAGCACGTTTTCATGTCATGTTTGATATGTATTAATTTCGTATTTTAGGCATCACATTCTAGTAATGTTTTCAGAGTTGTAAAATGTATATTTGCTGGTTTGATAGCCTAGAGTTTTGTCGTTCAGAGGCCCAAAATGTGTTTACATACTCTCTTCCTTACAGAGGAATCCCAATAATACTAACAATAACAATAGGTTTCCTCCTTACGGAGGAATCCTAAATATAGCTGCAAGCAGCGATGCGGGTTCCTCCGCAAAATGACAAAATATTATAAAAATGTACAATGTTGAAGGTCAAGAGTTGGACAACAAGAGAGCAAATCGACTTCCTGTTTGGCCAACAACAATAGGTTGAATGGGGATTTGAACTCATGAGCATAAGGTTGCAAGTCTGTCTCTCTATCCTCTCTGGTACACACCAACTGTTGTGATTTTATGAATAGAAATGGCAGAGAATTGCCTTTGGTCAGCTTTGGGACAAAGGTTAAGAAACGGTTGACATTTCAATGTCAAATTGCATGAAATTGTGCATGGTACATCAGAATGATGTCCCCTTGAAGCCAATAAGGTTTGAAAAACAATAAAAATTATATTTGATTTATTGACACAAAGATATTGAAGCAATGCAGTTACATAAATACACCCCTTTTAGACATTTTGTATTGCATTTGTCATTCCATTTCACCCTATATGAAGACACATCTGCCCGCACACTATCCCCATCCATGCGGTTTCCCTCTCTCCCATCGCAAGTCGCGCCAAAGCAGAAATGCTGTAGCGGCCGCATGCCTCCGACAATCAAAACATATCAACGGCAACACTGTTTAAAGGATCTCTCAAAGACGGCCTCAATAAGGCACATACTGACTCCCCGAGTAGAGCTCTTTCCAGGAGCTCAGTCAATCCACAATCAAGAACAATCTCGTTAGCAATTGGGCCTGGCCACAGCCCACATTTAATTGCATGCGAGTATGCCATTTGATTGCACAGTAGCCGACTCTCTGTTCCCATTAAACTACACAACATGCACACTCAGGGTGACCAACAAGATCATATTAACTAACAAACAGTAACATTACAAACGTCTAACTGAACGAAAACAACAACTAAAATCCCTCACATGGCTGTCTGTGAGGGATTTTGCGTCTTTGCGTTTTTTGACATGCCGCACTGCATGCCGGGTACCCAAGAGCGTGAAGCTGTGCTCCGACTGCGTGATATGACGAGATGCTAGTGACGCGCTAACGGTGCGTTCACACTGCAGCGTTTTTTACCGCTCTGCACCGCTGGCCTTCCCACAGTGCACCACCCTCGGGGGCGTGTCAGACAGATTAATTCAGAGCTGTAGTTCTCTTAAATCACTGTTGTAGTTTGTATAATGTCTTGGCAAATGTGCAGACAAATACAACTTTTACACACAGTAAGCAAAAATCCGATACGCTTTCTAGATCTGACATGATCTTATCTACAGCACACAATAGGTTATCTTTTTCCACACTTTTTTTAGGCTGAGTTAAAGGTTAAATGCCACCCGCACTCTATGTAATGGGTCTTGTGCTGGCTGGATGGTTGACATGCTGGTTGACATGTGTAACCTTTTATTACATTACTCGAAATCTCTGCAAATCAATCGCTAGATTATGACTTGCCACTACACATTCACTGTATGGATAGCGAGTGGCTACCAGCCAGCATTTCAACGTTGAATGTCAATCGTGTGCCGGGTGAGCTAGCTAGACTATGCAGCTAGCACAGAAGAAAGTTACGTAATGTGACGAAACTGAATTAAAGTACAAAATACACACCAGGGACACACTGTTACGCCGACAACCTCAGCAACCCTGCGCCAGGCATAATTTTTTTTGTTTATGTCTCTGTAATTGGATAAAAGCGTCTGCTAAAATGCATAAATGTAATCGAACATAGACGTATCATACAATACTGGGTATGAAGACACACATACGACGAGTTGCTCTTCCATCTTGAAATTGTCAAACCTAGAAATGTTTACCATGACCAACAGTTGCTACAACACAAGAAACCAACCCGATTGGCCAACGCTAGCGTTTTCACGCTCCTCATTTACATAAAGTTGGGAAAATCCAACTTTCGACGCCCCGCTCGCCTTCCTACAATGCCCTACGCGAGCGTCGACGCCCCGCTCGCCTTCCCACAATGCCCTACGCGAGCGTCAACGCCTTTCATTGAAAATGAATTGGAAGCCGACGCCCCGCTCTGCCCGCCCCGCTGCAGTGTGAACGCACCGTAAGTTCTCAGAGTCTCCTACGTTAACAAGTTCTGCCTAATTAGTAAGCTATTTTTACTAATGTTTTGTTAGCGATTGAATGGTAATACAATTTAGCTAAAAACAATGTTAGTTAGCTTGGCTAAACTGATTTTCATAGCAACAGAAATCAATAAAAGATTGCATCCAAGATAACAATTTCGCCAAATCTGACTGCAGCTTTGTATATCATATGTACTGTGTTATGGTTGTTTGAGTTAAACAACTTGCTAAATGAGTTACATTTCTGTTAAATGTCAAATCCAACTATAAATGTATAAAAGAGAGAATTCCATTCAAATCTGAATTAAACTGACAAAAATGATTTGCAGTGTCACGCGTTACTGTAATCAGATTACATTTGTCTGTAACGCAGTAATGTAACGCATTGATAACTTCAGTAATCGCATTACAGTTACTAATACCAACATTTATTGCCTTACTTGCATTACTGCGATCTGCATATCGGGAGGAGAAAAAAACAACAAATCAAACTTCCCTTTACAGTATGTGTGCTTGCTTAACACTCGTCACTTGACTTAGCCCCAGAGTTCAGGAGGCAAAACAAGAATGGAAGAGGACGTCTTTTGAGGGATGGAGGTATGCACATTACTTCGTATTAGTTGCGCGAAAGGACAAAAACGTAACTGTACAATGTACATTGTGCCCACGCCTAAAAACACCTTTCCACCACCGCAAACACAACCTCTAATCTGTCAAAACATCTTCAACGGCAACATGCTAACTCAAGACTAGTATCTAAAGATTCCCGGACCCTGAGTGACACTGACGCCGATAAAAGGTTGCCGTTGCCGACACCAGCCAAGCAGCCACGACTTGACTTTCAACAGCAGGTTACCAAAGCAGAGATAAACAGACTTGTAGCAGCATACATAGTAGAGGAAATGTTGCCATTTAAAGTTTTAAGCATTATTTTATTTTGAGACATTTTGCTTACTGCCAGTACTGTAGCCTTGTTATGCTTGACAACTTTTAGGTTGATGTTCACAACTTTTTTGTCAGCTTTGTGGTATTAAAAAGCATAAAAGAGAGATCTGTCCTCATTATAATAATAATTTTACTTGATTTGGGCATATATATGGTACATATATTGTTATTTGGCCAGTGCATCTCAGGTGATGTGACAGAGTAATCCAAAAGTAATGTAACTAGTAGTGTAACTAGTTACTTTCAGCAGTGAGTAATCTATTAAAGTAAAGCATTACTTTAAAAGAAAGTAACTAGTAATTTGTAATCTATTACTTTTTTTGAGTAACTACCCCAACACTGTTGATTTCCATACTATAGCAAAGTGGTTGAGTTTATGGCACTTTAAACACTGAGCACAACGTCTCCAAAAACCTTGGTGTGAGATTTGGTGGGGCAACACCCCCACCCCCTGAGACAACATTTCACGTGTGTTTGCATCCCCCTCCATAGACGAGATTTCACGGGTGTTTGTGCGTCTATGTTGCTTTATTCTGTGTGCCTGCGCCTCGTCCATTACTGTTTACAACGTTAGCAGGACAACTTGGTTGGCGTTGCCTTCTGATAGTTGGCAGCCCTGGTCACAGTCTGTAAGGAGCAGTTTGAGCTCTGTGACTAAGTGCTCAAATGACTCACCGATCCCTTGTGTCTTCTTGTGGAACTTGTACCAGGCAAATATAGGGTTAGCTCATAGGCTACCTGTCAACACTCCCGTTTAAACTTGTCGCTTTGTCAAATGGGTCATTTACGTGAATCGTGTAGAACCGGAGAGAGGGTAGGCTGCCCTTCTTCTGCATGCCATGCTGGCTTAGAATTGCGAAACATTATTGGATAATTCTTATAATTGACATTTCTCTGGGCCAATTGGAATCTTGGCACTTGCACAATTGGAATCTTTGAGCACACAGCGTCAACTGTTACTTGCACTGGTCAGCTTGCACTGAGGATAGCCTATCGAAGTTGAGTTAGCCAATGTCGTTAGTGATGCGAGCTAACGTTAGTTTGCTAGCTGTATATAACATTTCACTGGGTTTTGCAGCTGTGTGTTTAGCAAGTCGCAGTATTTCCAAGACCTGATTTAACTGAGACGACGCAGAAGATACGACGTGCATATATGTGCTAGGCTGGATAGAACTAGCACTAGCTATATGGGATGTTGCACAGTACTAGTAGTAGCTTAAGTACTATCTATCGTGCCGTGGTGGTGTACTGGCAGCATCATACATTTTACATACATGTGCAGTAAGTAATGTCACATTAAATAATGTATTTAAACTCAAGCTTGTGTGGTGCGTCGCTGTCTTCAATGCCACAGGCTTAACTTTGTCAAAATAAATGTTTTTCATTTCCGGCACATTTAATGAAGTTTGGCTAGCAACATCAGCTAGGCTAGTTGGCTCGTAACTTCATGCAGCTTCTCCATGCAGGGCTCTAGACTGGGACTAAAGGGTCGGCTTTTTTTACTGACAATGAACGCTTCCGGCAAACCCCTTTAAATTAGCCATTTCCCCCTAAATAAATATCAAGCGTATATAGCTTACGTGTTTTTTATTCAATGTAACCTTTATTTAACCAGGCAGAATCATTTAAGAACAAATTTGTATTTCCAAAGATGGCCTGGCGTCCAAAGATGACGTTTTGCTGCACATTTTCAGTTAGCAGATGGTTCTGTTTGAATCGCGATTCCATCTGAAAAATACTGCTGGTGACAACGTTGTTAGAATAGCTAGTTTCAAAGGGGGTTTGGCTTGTTTCATAATAAACTGACCCATCTGCAACCGACGCACGCCCTACAATTTCCCCCAGAAATTGTACAATCTCTAGTTCCTCTTTCAAATAATAAGCCCCTGTGTTCAAGTGTTGAGCATAAAATTAGCTGCATGGTCTGTAGAGATCTTGGGACGAAGCTGCAATAGCGTACATAACAGAAAGTTTTTCATTCTGTAGAAATTGTGTTTTATGTAGTTAGATGGTCCGAGGAGAATGAGTGGAGTTGGTGAAGCGTCCTGGTGAGTTGCAGTCATTCGCCATAGTTCTAGTACTAATCTGAGGCTATTCTCCATAGATAGGCCTATCTATATTCTGTATCTAATGCTAACACCAACAACTGGTCTTTAACACCATTTAGAGACACCATTTGGAGTTTTTTTTATGATATACATATCTTGAGTGCTTCATGTACCCATTTATCAACAGTGATGTTTAACCTGCAATATGGCCTTTAAGTCACTCTCAAATGTGTCCTTTGCATATAAAAAGATAAAATAATCGAGCCGCGGGCACGCCTCCACACCCCCCTCGATACTGTCACCTTTTTTACTCTGAGGAGTTTGCAGGTCTGCAGGAGTCTTCCGTATTTTACACCGATCTCCCGCCCCCCTCCCGTTTTGTTATTTCTCCCGTGAAACTCCCTTAATAGGGGTTATGCGGAGCGCTCAGCGTTCGAACCGGAAAACAGATGTAATCGTTTCCGCTTCTCACTTCTGTACACATCTGCAGCGCTAGGTGATCCAAATAACTTATATTGACAGGGAAGTTCAAGGATTTTATAAGTTGTATTACACTCTACATTAGTGTAAGTGTGACAGGAATAAAGTGATGAGTTCATATAACGTTATAATAGCCTAACGTTAGACCGTTTCCCAGGAGGTAGCACTAACACTAGCTCTACACATTAACTACAACGTTACAGTAGGCTACAAAGCTACACAACTAGTGCTAAGTTATTAATGAAATATATGAATTCATTAAATTAATTTAAGACGCTCATTTTAATTTAGTGTCATATCCATATCATTATTCTGGTTTCTATAGCTAGGACCTATCGTTCCTAGAAGGAATTACGTTTACTAGCCTACTAGGGGGTTAACTAAAGGTTAGCAGGTGTATTAGATTACGCTACGACAAAATTGACCTGTAAATAAATACTGTCACACTGGTAGTTGTTGCAGTTGATTGCCAAACACTGCATTCTTTGTGCCCACGGACTTCTACAGGTACAGTCTTCGTTTGACTGTTTTAATCGTCTGCGAGCAAAAAAAAAAGGCTACTCCCCAGGGTACTCGGGAAGTCCGTTTGGCAATCCTGTGTACATGGGAAATTGTAATTAAGGGTAGCTCCTTAAACACCGGCTATAGTAGGTGGCCTTTACTACGCTATGTTTACCTCAAAAGCGGGCGTCCGGAAGTAGTTACATCTGTTTTGTAGAACCCGGAAGAATGTTGCGCATAATCCCTATTTGTATGGCCCAACCCTCGTTGTATGAATAATCACATCCATATATTATTCCAAGGTTGTCCAGTTGCCAGATCTTGTATGAAACGCCTCCTACACACATAATACATATCATACAATTTTCAACCCATTTGTGACCTCATCCTGGCAACCTACAACCCACTTACGCTGTTGATATCAGCGCAGGTAGACGGGAGAATTTGAATAGTAGACGGGGGAATTTGAATCAAGAATCAGTGAAATAAATGGCATTAAAAGTCTCAGATGGTGCTACGGCAAATAAAAAAATGGCTGCAAATTTAACAATATATGGACGAACTTTGTAACTAAGGGACTTATTTATGTGTATTTAGCCTCCCCCCCATGTTCTGAGGTCTCCCGGATTTTGGTTCTCAAATGTTGACAGGTACCCAGCTAACACATTTACGTTGCCCTGACGTTGTCGCAACGTCACGCGATGACCAAACATACGTTGCCGCGGGACCGTGCATCTGTGGGGCGCCAGTAGGTTGCCGCAACGTCATCTTGTGACGTTGCCAGTCCGTAACCGCGACGTCGTGGCAACGTTAATTTTCCGACGTTGCCAGTCCGTAACCGCGACGTCGTGGCAACGTTATTTTCCGACGTTGCCAGTCCGTAACCGCAACCTCCTAGCAACGTTGTTTTGGGACGTTGCCAATCCGTAACCGCGACGTCGTGGCAACGTTATTTTCCGACGTTGCCAGTTGGTAACCGCGACCTCCTAGCAACGTTGTTTTGTGACGTTGCCAGTCCGTAACGGCGACCTCCTAGCAACGTAATTTTGTGACGTTGCTAGTCCGTAACTGCAACGTCAACAATTTACTTAATTATGAAGTAACCTATATTTCATATGCAGACCTCATTTGCCCAGAAGGCTACTTGTTTTGGTATAATAGATAGCCAACGTTAGGAGGAATATGTTTGTGTGATGTGTAGCCTGACTCAAGCTAAATCATAAACGAGGCAGCATTTCAGAATCAGAAAGTGTTTTAATCGCCATGAAAGTTTGCACAGACAAGGAATTTACTTTGGCAGGAAGGTATATACATTCACCATATAGGAATCCTAAATATGTGGTCTACCTATACTTAAGGGGAGTCAGATGGCTGATCGGTTGGGGAATCAGGCTATTAAATCAGAAGGTTGCCAAATGATGTGTCCTTGGGCAAGGCACTTCACCTTACTTTCCTCCAGGGAATATCCCTGTACTTACTGTAAATAAGAGCGTCTGCTAAAATGACAATGCACAAAGTATGCATGTAACATTTACAATTAAAAAACTAAAATGGCCAAAATATATACATACGTGATAAAAAGTGCCACTGCAAAACAAACACTGCAAAACAAACACTGCAAAGAAAAAAAAACTGCAAAACAAACACTGCAAAACAAAAGTGCCAAACAAACAAAGTGCAAAAAATGAATTAAAATCTTCTTCCAGTCCCCGCTATGAGTTCTGTCTGTTGTCCCTGACAAGGAAGCACAAAATAAGTTAGTGTTCGATTAACATAATCGCACGTGTGAAAAGGGGCTATACAAGTCATTAAAAAAATCACATCTAAAATAATATACGTCATCAATTAAAATATTATGTGATTCTAGATTTGTGTCATAGCCATGTGAAAGATTGGATATGGAAGTTGCAAACATGATTCATTCACCT
This sequence comes from Hypomesus transpacificus, assembly GCF_021917145.1. Lineage (NCBI taxonomy): Eukaryota > Metazoa > Chordata > Actinopteri > Osmeriformes > Osmeridae > Hypomesus > Hypomesus transpacificus. Next base: position 5,332,294 of record NC_061081.1, on the reverse strand, counting down.
GGCTGGTTTTGAATGGGCTGCCGGGGTGTGTTTGAGTGTTTCCTCTATGCGGAGCTCCACCGCTTTCTCTCCCAGTCCCGTCTTCTACTTCATCACAGCGTCTGGAATTAGAAGTCATGAACTTATTGTCAGCACCAATGTGAACGTTGAATGCGTGTAAGCCATAGTTTGTGGGATCTCCAAACACTTACCGCTCTCTTTCGCAACTCCAGCACCTTAAGGCGCTCCTCAAGGTCTTGAAGTTCAGCCTGTGTTTGGGCCACCTGTAGGTCCATCACTGGCACCTCTTCAGTGTGTCTGCCCTGTGGTCGCCTGAACAGGAGAGCCTCTCGCTGTTTCTCTTCCAATGTCTCCATCTTCCGGAGCATAACCTGTAATGTGTCTGTAATTAAAAACAAGTAAAACAAGTTTACAAGAGTTTGCATGATTGGCCTACACTGTGGTTCTTCTAGATTAGCTGTAACATTGATGTACATAACAAATGTTACCTTGATTGGTCTTTGCCTAAGATGGTACAGCTGAATGGGGTATACAAAGCATTAGTAAGACAACATTTGTTGTTTTGACAAATATGTTTCCCCCCACGATCAGAACAACTTAAGTATGCCTTACAATTAGGTATGCCTTACAATGGCAATGGTATGAGTATTTTTTTGAGTGTCTTATATTTGCACTTGCCTGGCTGCCAGCTGTTTTCCAGGGCGCCCTATGGGTTCTCCTCCACCAGACCAGAGTTGACACCTAGAGGTATGGCATCTGGTGATGCAAACGTTTAAAGTCATACTTTTGCTTCAAAGCATAGCCTTTAGGGTTGCCATGGCTCATACAATTATTGTCACTGTTATAAACGGTCATTCATTACTTTACCATAATTTCCAAGGGACACAGTACTTGTGATGGTGGTCGGATCACCTGTACAGAAATGAAAGTGGAATGTAGTTTACGTACATAGTAGCCTATTAGTATATTGATATTGAAGAAGCATTGCACATATGTGATCGTTCGAAAGCAGGGCCCCACAGCGTAGCATCGCACATGTGTGATTCTGAACATTCCAACCAACTATTTTCCAATGGGCAGAAACTATATGATAAACACTACAGTATGGATTCAAAATGTACAATTAGTAGGCTAACAAGTAACACTAGCAAGTAGTAGCATTGGTACGAGTATTATCTTAGGTTGCTAGGTAACGGAAGCTAATTAAAGCTACATACCTTCCGTTTTGGAAAAATAACTCACGTACTCTGGTGAAAGTGTCTGAAATATTTAGAACTCACGCATCTAAAGGTTAAAACTAATAAACTTATCCAAAAACAAATGTCATGTACAAATTGGAAGAATTAGTGACATGATACTTTTACAGACGCCATTGCTGTGCATGCCATGACCAACTGTGAACGTGATCAGCCACGCGCTAGCGTCTTTGAAAATTCAGGGCTAGCTAGCTAAATAAACTATTTTGGGACAAGGTTTTCTAACAGTTCTGAACGTTTATTTTCACTGATTCTTTTGAGGGTGATTTTTGAGACTCTAAACTTTGATAACATGTATGCATTTTCAGTATTTCAAAATAACTTTCTGGAGGGTTTAACCTAGCTAGCGAAATTCTAACGTAAACAATGTGAATCTGATATAACGCTATAAACAACTCAATTTCAAACCTATATGCCCCATCCAATTTCTAAAAATATGTTTATATATTTAAAACTATGTCTGTAAAGAAACTCACCTTTGAAGTAACTTATTTCCAGGTAAAATCCATTGTGTGAAAGACGGTAGGACCCCGGCAAAAACTGTTTAGGAAGCCCAGTTTCAGCTATGCCTTGAAATGGGCATGCGCAAAGTTGTTGCTCAGGGGCAGACTGACTTGGGCTTGCTTTTGTACATGTTTATAGTAAAGAATGAAAGACAAAATTATATTCCACATTCTGTCTTTTTTAATTTACGATATGTGTCTGCATATGAGAACATTGATGACCAACGACCTGCTGGGGCTGAGCAGCACATGAATTACATGCAGTGTCTACATTTATATATATAAACCACTATATTGCACTCACGATCCGTTGTCCTGTGACAAAAATAAGGTAACCAGCCGACCAAGGGACGACGTCGCGGCAACGTTGTCCACGGGTTTAAAAATAAGGTAACCAGCCGACCAAGGGACGACGTCGCGGCAACGTTGTCCACGGGTTTAAAAATAAGGTAACCAGCCGACCAAGGTACAACGTCGCGGCAACGTTGTCCACGGGACCAAAATTAACGTAACCAGCCGACCAAGGTACAACGTCGCGGCAACGTTATCCATGGGATCAAAAAATAACGTAACCAGCCGACCAAGGTACAACGTCGCGGCAACGTCGTCCATGGGACCAAAAAATAACGTAACCAGCTGACCAAGGTACAACGTCGCGGCAACGTTGCCCACGGACCTAAAAATGACGTTACCAGCCGACCAAGGTACGACGTTGCGGCAACGTTGTCCATGGGACCAAAAAATAACGTAACCAGCCGACCAAGGTACAACGTCGCGGCAACGTTGCCCACGGACCTAAAAATGACGTTACCAGCGGACCAAGGTACGACGTCGCGGCAACGTCGCCCACTGGTCTAAAAATAACGTAACCAGCCGACCAAGGTACGACGTCGTGGCAACGTTGCCCATGGGACCAACTGGCAACATTCCCTTTATAACGTTGCTACGACGTTGCCACAACGTTGCCAGAAGGTAACGTCGCGGGTTACCAACTTAGCACATACTGGCAACGTTGCCGCAACGTCATGTGTTAGCTGGGTATGGGTTAGCTTTCGGCTTGAGATATCAGAAAATAGTAGGCTACGTTTTTAACAATATCGCATTAGCCTCCGTTACTTCCAAAGTGTTGCTTGTCCCTTCCTTTGTCCCTGATCCATAGCATGAGGAAACTGCATTTCTCCGCCTCCGATTTATATCGCAGCGGGCCCGTGAACATGAGCTCTGCATGTTGTTTGAATCTCAATTGAACGAATCCCATTCCATTCGCGGCGAGAGGAACATCGAAAGCCCCCATTTTCTCAATTTTTTCTTTCCTTTTTTCTACTTTCAGATGGGTTCGTAATCTAACTTCTTACTCTTGACACCATGTTGTGACTTGTACTTGTCCTATAAAATATCACCCAGTCTACACAATGTCTGGGAGTATCTTGACCGCTTTATTCCTTATGCCGTGCATGTACAGTCTACTGGTTTCCGGTTCAAGAGCATTTCAATATAAAAATCCTGCTTATGGCAGTATTAAACATTACATACAGTACCACACCTATATAACTAACAATAAAGAGGAAGACAGAAATAATGTGACAGAATACGTTTCTTAATGAAATATGCCTTTACTAATATGATTCAGATCCAGTCTGAATGTATTAAAACAAATACATTTTCTCACATGAATGAAGGTACCATCCAGCTTTGGTTGTACATGTAACAACATGTCTACATATAAGTCAGTAAAAGCACAGGGGGTACAACACATACATGTTGAATGTTTGCAATCTGTCATAACCTGTTTCTGGGATGCAGTCAGTGTGAGCAGTCACGGTAGATGTTTCAGAAAGACTGATGACTGGCAGACTATCAAATAGAATATTGCAAACTGCAGTGTGAGCCATAACTTTATTAGCACAGCAACAGTGTGAGGTCAGATTGGCATCATAATACTTTATGGGACAGCCCTTGATTCTCTCATCATATGATCTTTAATGTCTGTTAGGATTGTGTACCAATTGCAATGCAATTAATTTTAACAAACACACACCTTGTCTTGGTATTAGAGCTGCACGATTATGGCCAAAATGATAATCACGATTATTTTGATCAATATTGAGATCACGATTAATTATCACGATTATTTGTTGATTTTAACCTAATCAAATTTGATTTTCATAATGCATTGTACCTGCAGAATGGATGTGAATAAAACTCAAAATATACAATCAATAAAAAACAGTCCACACTAGCGTTTTCATATCGTTTTCCAAACGTTTGCCGTCCACACTAACACGGGTTCATGACAATCGTTGTGCCCTGTTTACATACTCCTCTGGCAATACTATTTGGTGTTTTAAAATTGTCCCACCAGCTAGCTGTTCAGCCAGGTCTCACCCAGAATCGCCGCTCTATGTTTGGTTTAAACTGTCTTCTCTGCCTTGTCCCCCTATCGTTCAGGCACACCGAGTACGACACTCGCCTTCTGCGTAGGTGTAACGCGTATCTATTAAGTGGTAATACTTGTACCTGAAGTAGGTACAAGTAACTAAACTAGTAAATAACACTACACTAACTTAACTGGTAAATAAATTATAGAGATGGAGCTGCATTTTTATTTCACCTTCCATGTTCATCTTGATCTAATAGCTATAGAAAGCTACCCCCAATGCCATAGCAACTGAACGTCATCGTATCTGAAAAGCTCCGTGGACCCTGTCCACACTACTATGCGAACCCGGCGTTTTCAAATGTCTCCGGCTAGGGGAGCGTATTCGAAAAGCTCAGTTTTCAGTGTCCGAATACGCCGTATTAGTGTGGACGGGAGGTGCAAACACAGACATGTATGCGTTTCTTAATTTACTCGGGCTAGTGTGGACGGGGCCTAAGCTGCGTGGTGCATGGAACATCTCGTGATCAGATATTAGGTGTATTCGACTCCATGCAGCGCCGCAGCCGGCTGCAGCCTACAGATTGGAGAAAGAGTTTATCATAGCCAATACATAAAATGACAAATGTTCAGACTTTACAGAGCCGTTTATAACTCCTCCCCGACTGCAAGCGGCAACTCTCGCTGGTCATTTCATGCAGCCGCAGCCGATGTCGAATGCACCTATTAGTTTACAGGGCGCTAGATTGGCTTTGCAAAAAATAACTTTGATACGGAGCGTTCTATTAACGGAATGACGCATTTTAAATATCGCTCGATCACGTGAATTTGATCGTGGGAAGCCGAAATCGTGATCGTGATAAAAGTTTGATTAATTGTGCAGCCCTACTTTGTATGTGTTCTTATAAACTGGTCTTTCCAACCTTTCCTGCTGGGATGCCCCTGTTGGGGCTGTGTTCCCCGAGTATGGCAGCAATGAGGGCCTCTGGGGCTGTGACCCCACCCCCTGGAGAGACAGGGCTACGCGGACTAAGGGGGCTGATGGTGGGCGATGGCAGTGTGTCAGGTGACATCAGGCGCTCTTTCTTAGCTGCAGCGAAGGGGGAGTGGCTGTGTGAGTGGGCATCTCTGGGGTGAGGACACAGGCTAAGGCCCTGTAGGGATGACAAAGGGGTGGTAGAGAGAGTAGGCACAGCAGGGCTGCGACTACGGCGGTAGCGGCGGTGTTTGCCCGTTCCAGGACTGGGGCTGCGGGAGTTCGGAGCGAGCAAGACTAGCGTGCTGTTATCCTCTGAGCTGGCATCTGAGCTGTCTGAGCAACACACCGTTGGGCTGCGTACTGGGATCTGGATCTACAGGAGATTGATGAGGTATGACAGATGTTTAAGTTGTTGCGTGTTTTAACAAGAGAAAGGTAGAGAGGTTGACAAATAAATGGACGAGGGGACAGAGTGAGATCAGACAGACAGACAGAAAAGATTGAAGAAAGAAACCTTGAAGGCCGATGTCACTCCAACTATACTGTTCATGTTGTTACTGTAGTAACCAAGTATGTACTCCCCAGCATCCCTGGGTAAGTCTTCCTCTGCAAATATCACCTTTAAGGAAAAAGTAGAGCAATATAAAGTAGAGAGACAAGGTACAGTTCAGCTTGAGACAAAACAACTTTGTAAATAATATCTGAATCTTAAGAATGAATTATCAAATTTGATTTAAATATCTAACATACTACATGTCTTTTAAATGTATGTACCTGTGTCAGATGTTCTCCCTTCGCCCACACATAGGCTACATAGTCCTTATGGTGTTTAAATCCAAGCTGTAAGGACAAATCAGAGAGCAGTCTCAATAATTGATAGCATGACACTAAATATACCTTATTGAGCTCAATGGTGAAATAAATGAACTAATTTCATACCTTATATATGGCAACCCAGTCCCATGAGCTGCGTTGGTAGGTTGATGCCACAGTGAACCTGACTATAGCTTCAGAAGCGTTAGTCCACTCCCTGTCAACCTTCTCGAATGCCACCAGTGGAATGTCCACCCTAAAAGGGAACTGGGAGTGATAGAGAATGAGAGACACAAGGAAAAGGGAGACGCACATGAAAAGGGACAGCGTAGGGACTTACAATGAAGTAAGGCAAAGTTGTGGGATGGTGGTTGTAGTGTGCAGTAGACAGCACAGAGAAAACAGATAGGCATTCAACATTAATATCAGGCATTACAGACAGTAGGTCAGAAGTCAATGGGCAAGGTCAGAGATCAGGGGCAAGGGGGGAAAAGAAACAGGACTCACATGTAATGCGAAAAGGGCAGAGACTGGCTTATGGTCGCTGATGGTGTAGCCCATGTGACTGCGGTAGGCAAGGTGCGTCACCCTGGTAGCCCCACCCAGCCATAAGGTCAGGCCACGCTGAAGAGCAGCATTGTGGGAAGGCACAGGGGATCCAGTGCGACGCCGGCGCCAGAGGATACGGTCTGTCCAAGCAGGCTTCCTCTTCTTTCCACTAACAGAAAGGGAGAGACAGAAAGGAGTGGAGGTGGACGTGGAGTGAGATTGGATAAATAAGAAACACTTCATGTTTCCAAAGAAAGGTTCTCACACAACTCCCATTTGTCTAGTGGAAACAAGTACCTGGTGTCATATGTGTGTGTCCCCACATCAAACTTATATGTTGGTGGGAAATTGAGAGGACCTTCGTTAAATCCCTCCAAGATAGATTCACTGTTTTTTGCCATGTTGAGCTGTAAATGAGACAAAGACAACAAAAAAAAGAGACGAGGAAGGGGACAAAGATGACATACCATGTTTTTCTGAAATAAAACCGCGGTTTATAACCCGATTTTAAATATTTCTTGTGGTGGTGCGCTTTATATTTCAAACGTTTTTATAACAAAACAACAGTACAAATACTTTTGGGTATTGGGATGTCTGGTAGCTAGGGATGGGCAAACCGAGGCCTTTGAAACGCTCGCAGCTTTTACTCGACAGTGACATCTGCTGGCAGCTACGTCTATGGCAGCAGGTCTATGGTTGAATGGAATTATTGCCTTCCTGCAAAGCAGATGGCGTGGTATGGAATACGGGAGCGATGGTTTTCATTCAACAAAACAATCGGGTCAAATCATGATTTTCGAACAGTTTGAGACAATAAACTCAGTGTAAATTTGTTACATATTCATATATATATTTATACATCTTGAAGTGGCAGACAAATGATCAAACAGGATTTTGCTAATGGTACACAAGCAGTTAACTTTCTCTAATGTTCTCTAACTGTCTCTGTCTCTAACTTTCTCAATTTCTCCCAAACTCTCACAATTCTCTCAACCAAGGCCTCACGCATTCAAAACTCTTGGTTTTGCCGCCTCATTTTATACCCCGACACGTCAAAGTCTTTTGGCAAGAGCGACAAATGTTCCGTTCAAGATGACGTCACAAAACGTTCCGAAACTATTTGTCACATGACCGGAAGTGTTTTTAAAACCCCTCTCGAAACGTTGTTCCGATGCAGTGAGTGATGATGTGTCAAGACAGTATCGACACTGTAGTACCGAGCGGCCCATCACTACTGCTAGCATGGTAGTAGCATTGCTACGAGTAATATGCTAGCTAACTTAGTCCAGAAGCTAACTATAGCTGGCTAGCTACCGTTTCGGAAAAAGAACTTGCGCTTCGGGGTCCGTTGAAAATATTTAGCCCTCAAGCGTCTAAAGGTAAATATTAGTTAATTCCCGGGCATACATTACATACATACGCACTTACTTTTGTTTTCGAATTGTGTTAAAGCAATGCACTATACTTGTGCATTGCTTGGTATCATTGTTCTCGTATCAAGTGAGGCATATATTTCAGTGCAGTTTATAATCAGATTTACAAACACAAAGCTCCCATTCGGTGCGGTTTATAGAAAATGCGGCTTATTTTCAGAATAATACTGCAATGTATTTGTGGTGTGATAGCGTCCTCTATAGGCACCCAATTGTCACCATCTGTCACTTCTCCTTGATGACTTTCAGAACATTTCCATTGTCCTTGGTTATTGACAATTGATTAAACAGCACAGTTTTCTCACCTGGTCTCTCTCCCACAGCAGGGGGAGTTTATTGCTATCAATAGCACTCTTTACCACGTGTATGTCATAGTCTTCGATACGGAAGTTAAGGTCCCCAAACCAGAACAGCACACTGGAAACGGAACACAGACATTTTATTGAGCCTTTAAGAAGCCAACAGTATGAAAACCCATTCTTCCCTTGAATGAATATAATGACCACAATAAATAAATGTTTCCATTGCGTTACATATAAACCCTGGCTCCCTTCCCTATTACCCACTCACTCATGGTCCAGCACACCAGTGGCAGTGCCGCCTTCAAACTGCTGCTGCTGCAGGATACTCTCAAAGTCCTCCATACGCTGCTCCAGGTTCCGCATATGGGCTGGCAGGTGACAGTTGAGGAAGCACACTGGGTGGCCGAACATTGCCATCCTCGCACTGACACCCCCCTTATTTCCCTGTGGATGGGGGGGAAAGTCAGAACGGAACCTAATTCTGTCTAGAGGGGGTCAGATGGCTGAGCGGTTAGGGAATCGGGCTATTAAATCAGAAGGTTGCCGGTTTGATTCCCGGGCAGTGCCAAATGAGACGTTGTGTCATTGGGCAAGGCACTTCACCCTACTTGCCTCAGGGAGAATGTCCCTGTACTTGCTGTAAGTCGCTCTGGATAAAAGCGTCTGCCAAATGACTAAATGTAAATGTCTTAGTCAAGCTGCAATGTTCTGTAAATCCATTCAACCTTTTTACAATCACCAGTGTTTATGGACCAAGCATGGTATGGAGTGACAAACGTGTGTGAGAATGTAGTCTTTTGATTGCAGTGATTCACATACAGGTGCATACAGGTCTCATTTGTTTGCATTCTCTCAAATTGTTTTGGTGAGTTAGGCTACTACTGATTCAATGAGCTTCTGTGGACCCAAGGCAGACCATAAAAGCCACTTGGTTTGATTGCTGGCAAGTTTTTAATTGTGTTGTAGGACCAAAATGCAAATATGCATCAAATTAATGTGATTGGAGCAAAATGATTGTATAGTTGTTTTTTCCTTGTGTATAGTGCTGGTAGTAATGCAGTGTGAACCTGGTTAATTGGCCATGTATCAGAAGATTCACCCATTTCAAGATGACCCGTTAGCTGACTGTATTGGAAATTGGAGGACTGAGTTTAGCAGGCTCTGTATCCGAGCTCCAGACAGCCAGACAGCCCTGCTGCTGCACTGACCTCAGAGAGGTGACTGCACCAGGAGCCCATAGTGATGCTGACATCAACACGGTGAGGAAGGTCACAAACTTGTGCGTACACACACATTACATGCACAATTGACAAGCAAAAGCACACGTATGTTTTTCACACACACATTCATGCTACTTCTATTATTTCTCTCATCTCCCTGTCTGGCATTTCAACATAGTCCAATCAATCAATTCTAATACAATCTGCTTTTGAAAGGAAGTGTTTGGTTTCTGAGTGTTTTGATAGGCTACTGTTTTATAGTAAGGACTTACGGGGATGACACCTACCCAGTATCCCCCAAGACCAGTGCGTGTGCTCTCTGTCTGCACACCTTGCAGAAATGGAAGATGGCAGAATTTAGAGAAGACCAGCAACAGCACCCCCTGCATACGCTGGGAGGCCACCTGAAGAGATAGAGACAGAGAAGGGGCATGAGAAGCAAAGAGAGACAAACCGAAAGAGTCACTTGACCCATCAGCCACAGTCTACATTGAGATCTAAACCAAGAGACAGACTTGGATTAACCATTTACTGACCAGCACATATCCATAGCAACTAAGTGTGTCCATACAGAGCTCACTCCACTGATCTGTGAACAGGGCATCCTTCAAACGCTTGTTTATCATGGAGTTCACTTCCTGTAGCCTGGGCGAGGGTAAAGAGAGGAGAAAAACTCAATTGATTTTTATCTTAATTTTCAGAAGGAGGAATGACTGTGAAAGATACATTGAAGCAGCTGGGACAGGGTAGATTTAAGTAGAAGTAGAGAGATGATTGAGAGGACACATCCAAAGCTGAACCTCAGGTGGTGAGGAGATGCTCACCCAATGATAAACATGTCTACGCTACAGTCAGCAGCGCTTGGCCCAAACAGGGAAGTAATGTCATCTGGGGGCACGGCGGAACCTACATTCCATGTCACAATGTGGATCCTATCAGAGTGCAAGAGGAGTATAAACATAAGATTTACATACAAAATAGTGCCACTACAGCATCTTTGTGTACATCTATGGCTCAGGTATTTTGGCTCAGGAGTGACAAGAAACACGTGCATTTTTCCTGACGAGTAAAATGCTGTCTGAGGACTAAAATGTGTTTAATGTATTGAATGAAAATGAATGTATTGTATGACGTATGATTCATATGAGACACTGATTTACGTCAACCATGCTCTGATGCAAATGAAGGCTATCACAGGTTTCTGCTCTACCTTTTTTATATGCCAGGGATGAGTAAGGAGAGAACTATCTCCATGGAGACAACTCTTGCTACTCAACGCATGATGTGGTAGGTGAAAAGAAACATAAAAACATGTATGCAGGTCAATTACATTATTGGTTATTTGTCTTACTTGAAGCCCTCTGATTCCTTGCATGTCTTGTCAACCTGTGGTTGGTTCTCCACTAAGGCCCCTCCAATGGTCTTCTGTGGCTGAGGACTTAGTCTCGCTTTGGGACTGAGACTAGATGGTGGGGTAGGGTTAGGAGGAGGCTGAGCCAGGCTTGCTTGAGGGCTTAAGTAAGGCTGTACAGAGTAAGGCTGACGGCTGAAAGGACTCTGAGGGCTGTGAGGCAGCTGAGAAGGCTCTGTTAGGGACTGGGAGATTGGGCTATGTAGATCTGTAACAAAAGCTGGGATGGAAGGCTTCTCCTTGACATAAGTTTCAGGGATTCTGGAGGTCTTCCCTGCAAGTTTGTTCCCCAGTGCAGTAGGCCTCGGGCGACTGATATTAAGTGGCAGAACAGAAGTGGACCCTGCATTCACCAGCTCTGATTGCACGTAGTCTGACACCTGGGAGTGTAAACCTGCAGCCTGCATTGAACTCACACCAGGGATTTTCCCCCAAGCTCCTGTGGGGCTGACAACGGGGGCTATGTGGTCCGTTTGGCACCCATGTGTATTCTGCACATGCTGTCCAGACTGTATTGTAGTGTCTGAGGTACTTTGTTCCTGCTGCATCTGATCCATCAACCTGGGGGAGAGGAAAATGAATTCTGAGAGAAAGATTTGGGCAGACCTCAGGGTGCCTACAGGGAACCAAAACAGAATGAAATAAGTAACCTGTACTTGTTTTCTCCTTCAGAGCACTCCTTCCTTTGGTCACAGACAGTTTACATTCATCACCAGGTCCAGTGGCCGAGGGGAGATTGAGGTAGGTGAGAGTGAGAGGGACTGGGCTGGGGGGGGGAAGGTGCCACCTAATACCTGTGAACCTTCTCCATCCCTGACATCATCGCTGATGTTATTATACCAATCCATTCAAGCAAGCATTGAGGATCAACTATTTTGGACCCTCTTTCTACCCCCACCCTGGTCTTATTTTCTGTTGCTTAGCAACAACTTTAGCCCTTCCCCCATCCAAGACTCTGTCCTCGATGACCCTATAATTCTTCAGGTCTTCTTTTTCACTAACATTGACTTATTGGCATGTTTGAGTTTGCAAATCTCTATGATGTGGCAATAAATGGATTAAGGAAAATTTGTCTCTCCCACTAATGCAACCAATACATTCCCTTCAACATCACCACAGTAGCAGAAGGCAAGACAATGTATGCATACACAACAATGTCAACAGATTTGTCATATCAATGCATGACAAGAAAATCCCAGAATGCCAGGCACTGCTCACTTACCAACCATATTGTCTGTCTCCCCCAACTCAAAAATAAAATACTCTATGCTTTTAATTTATTTATGATTTAGATCCACTGGAAACTGATGGACACGTGACCAGTCACCACTCACTTAATGCAGAGCTTAATAAGACAAGGCCTATATGTATAGTGGCTGTCTCCCTACATTACATATCCCGAGGGGTCAGAGTATGCTACAGTTAAAAGGTAAAGAGGCTGACCACACGTTGCCATTTGCGATTGCATACCAGCAAAAACAACAACAACAACAAAAAAGAACATCTGAACATCTGTTACAACTCAGAAATTCAGCAGGTCTAACTGAATATGTAATGTTAATCTATTAATCTCTATTATCACCCAGGTTTTGATGACTAATTATGTGCTGAAATATCTACAATTAATCAAAAATTTAACGGGTTTCCGATTACACACTGGTGTGATAATAAATCGAGGGTCAGCGCTGTACAATGCGTACTACAAAAGTCTACGTCATATAGAACTTACCTTTCATTCGTGGCAAGGTGAAACGTTTCGCCGGTGCACGAGAATACTATATCTCACATTAACGAAGAGAAAAACATCATAAAACTTGAAGGAAATAGGCAGATTTTTTATCAGAATAGCGTCATCATTTTCAGGGTTCCATTTCCTAAATCAATGTAACAGCTTACCGTACCGGTATTGCAAGGACGGCAACTGTGCAAAGATGTAGCCTAAAACGTCTGTACCATGGACAGCGAATAAGAATCCGTCACGCTTCACCGGTCACGGAAAGAACAATTGATCTTCAACGACGCGTTGCACTTTATGCTCCCAAGTTTCCTTACAGGGTAAATATGCGACAAATCTTCAAAATATGTCCTCTGGTAGCTTGACGTTCTCGCCTAATGAGTGTCTGCCATGCAACCTAGTTTAACGGGACAGCTGTCGAGCATGCTGCTTTCAGGATGGGAACTGGCTGTCGCAAAAAAGGAAAACGCACACCTTGGCGAAAGTAGGATCTCATCCTCCAAGCAAGTGGTTGACCGGTCAGGTCACCACAAACAAACTGAGCAGTTGTCGTATCAATGACGTATTAATCCTAGAACGTAGACTCACCGGCGAATCGAGAATTAAAATGTCAGGCAGTACGGTGTTAATTTTAGGACATCTTCAAATCTCAGACTCAGGTGTCAGACTCAAACGAAAAGGCATCAGGTCTCGGATGAGAGGGCAAGGCCGGTGTTGTATCACCCGATGCATGACTCTCTGGATTGGCACCCCCTCGCGGGAGCGCGCACCATTCAAAGAGTGAAGGATTTCGTCTTGATATCGCATCCGAAAGAAGAAGGGGAGACAGAAGTCTCACATTATACCGTCTTTGTTGTTGAATTCAAGAGAAGGATGTCTGTTATCTGTGTAAATATCAGATGCTATTTTCAACACAAAATCCTTAAAATTCGTCATTCAAACGCTATAGTAACGAACGCGAACCAACATTCTTGCTCCACGACATCGCATTCTGAAGACATATACCCCAGTGTGATCATGATTACTGCTACACAAAATGTATTTTGTGTAGCAGGTTCAAAGTATTTCACATGGCATGGCTCTTTATACTAATGTATAGGTTCAAAGGCATGCGATTTTAATGCAGTTAGCCTGTACGTATAGGGTGGCTTCTTCAGACAGGTCGAAAACAACAGCCTTCTGATCCAGAATAGGTTATCAGCTGTCCTGAAAAGGGACCAAAGGATCACATGCCGAGACTACAAAAGACAAGTACTAAAAACAATGTATCAACCATGTATCAACATCATAAGAACCATCAAATCCTTTTTTAAGATAGGTAATATTATTCTTATTGTTTAAGTCAATGAAATAAATGAAAAAATAAAACATCATACACATGTATTGGTATTCAATTTATGCTATTAAATGTACACCACGATGGCGTAGAAAAGATAGAAACATATGCGGGGGAGAGCATTTCATGGCAGGTTTTCCACTAGATGTAAGTGCAATGCACCCCCTGCTAACCCTGACTAGGAAAGTGTCACATGCCTGAAACTTGCTGTGCTTACTCATACTAATGCCCTCAGTGTACATTAAGAATCATTTGATGCTGGGATATACAGAACAGACAATAGAGGGGGGGTGCATCTCACGACAGGCTTGTTGTATTCCTTCTTGTCACAAAATGCACCCCCCGCTAACCCTGACTAGGAAAGTGTCACATGCCTGAAACTTACTGTGCTTACTCATACTAGTGCCCTCAGTGTACAATAAGAATCATTTGATGCTGGGATATACAGAACAGACAATAGAGGGGGGGTGCATCTCACGACAGGCTTAATACACCTCCTGCTAACCCTGACTAGGAAAGTGTTAGATGCCTGAAACTTACTGTGCTTACTCATACTAGTGCCCTCAGTGTACAGTAAGAATCATTTGATGCTGGGATATACAGAACAGACAATACAGGGGGGGTGCATCTCACGACAGGCTTGTTGTATTCCTTCTTGTCACAAAATGCACCCCCAGCTAACCCTGACTAGGAAAGTGTTACATGCCTGAAACTTGCTGTGCTTACTCATACTAGTGCCCTCAGTGTACAGTAAGAATCATTTGATGCTGGGATATACAGAACTGCCTTGACATGAAAAAGTACTTTGTGAAGATGTACCTCAATAAACATTAACAAAGAAAATGGAAACAAAACGGAGTCATGTATTTATCATACACTAGATTGTATTGTTCAAGTTCAAGTTTTTTTATTTGTCAGGTACACAGAACAACACAAGGTCAGACTGGGCACTGAAATTCTTAAGACAAGACAACGCAAGCACCTGTCATAACATATAAGTACACAGAACATAATTTATATCTATGCTGAGCTTAAAAAAGTGAAACTTCCAAAATATACAGATAGCAATAACTAATTGACTATACTAACCCTAATACTAAAACTTTCTAAATTACAGATTCCAATAAATAATACGCTATACTAACCCTAAATGCACATAAAACCTATTTCAACCCTATAACCTATACTAACCTAAGTGGAGTACAGTACAATAGTGCAAAATTGCAGATCAGTGACTGTCAGTGACCATACAGGAGCCTGGTGGCGAGGTACAGTGAGGTACAGTAGTGCAATGTTACTGGTAGTGCAACCAGTAGCTGAAAGTGACAGTGTATAAGTGACTAGTGTGCAGTAAATCAATGTCCATATCAGTGTCAGTTCAGAAGTCTGATGGCCCTTGGGTAGAAACTGTTGTCCAGTCTGTGTGTGCGCGACCGGATGCTGCGGTAAAGCCTGCCAGAAGGCAACGGGGTAAAGAGACTGAAGGATGGGTGGGAACAGTCTCTTAGAATCTTGCCGGCTTTTCTTAGGCAACGTGTGTGGTAGGTGTCCTGTAGGGCTGGGAGCTTCCTGCCAATGATGAACTCAACAGAACGGACCACACTACGTAGGGCCTTGCGGCCCCTGTCTGTGCAGCTCCCATACCACACTGTAATGCAACCAGTCAGAATGTTCTCTATAGTGCATGTGTAAAAGTTAGTGAGGATGACTGAGTCCATACCAAACTTCTTCAGTCTCCTCAGGAAGAAGAGGCGCTTACGGGCCGATTTGACCACCTTGTCCGTGTGAACAGACCAGGTGAGGTCGTTGCTGATGTTCACCCCGAGGAGCTTGAAGCAGCTGACCTTCTCCACTTCAGATCCATTGATGAGTAGGGGTGCATGCTCCTCCTCCTGCCGCCTGTCCACAATCATCTCCTCGGTCTTGCTGATGTTGAGAGAGAGGTTATTGTCCTGACACCATGATGTCAGGGTGTCAACCTCCTCTCTGTAGGCTGACTCGCCACTGTCAGAGATGAGGCCCACGATGGTTTTGTTGTCAGCAAACTTAACAAGGAGGTTGGAGCTGTGTGTTGCTGCACAGTCGTGAGTGAACAAGAACAACAGGAGAGAGCTGAGCACACAGCCCTGGGGGTGCCTGTGTTGGTGATCAGTACAGATGAGGTGCGGTCACCGATTCTCACCACCTGTGGCCTCCCTATCAGGAAGTGGAAGATCCACTTGCATAGGGAGGTGCTTAGTCCCAGGTCCACAAGCTTGGAGACCAGTCTGGAGGGGATGATGGTGTTGAATGCTGAGCTGTAGTCAATGAACAGCATCCTCACATACGTATTCCCTTTGTCTAGGTGGGAGAGAGTGGTGTGCATAGTCAGAGCGATGGCATCGTCTGTAGACCTGTTGGACCGGTATGCAAACTGCATAGGGTCCAGTGTGGGGGGCAGCGAGGAGCAGATGAATGATTTGACTAGCCACTCAAAGCACTTCATGATGACAGAGGTCAGTGCTATCAGGCGATAGTCATTCAAACATGTGACCTTGGTGTTCTTGGGCACAGGAACAATGGTGGTCCTCTTGAAGCAAGTGGGGAGTACAGACAGGTTAAGGGAGAGGTTGAAGATGTCACTGAAGACCCCTGCCAGCTGGTCAGCGCAGCCCCTGAGGACCTTACCTGAAATGCCGTCTGGGCCAGGTGCCTTGCGAGTGTTGATCTTCTTAAAGCACAGCCTCACCTCAGCTACAGTTAGTGTAGGCACACCACTGGCTTGGCCTTCAGGTAGCTCCACTGCAGGGGGGTCACTGTCCGTCTCAAAGCGAGCGTAGAAGGAGTTCAGCTCATCTGGCAGTAGGACAGAGGACTGGGTCTCATTGTAGCCTCTCCACATGCGCCTGGGGTCAGAGCCATGGTAGCTGGACTCCACCTTTGTCCTGTAAGCCCTTTTCGCTGCTTTGATGGCCTTCAGAAGGTCATAATATTGGTTATGCATATAACTACAACAGGAAGGAACTACTGTATCCCAAAATCAAAATACCTACTAGCAGGTAATATGGGACTGCAACTGCATTGCAAATAATAAAAGGTTTATATTACTTAATTTCATTCAATATATTTAATTTTATAGTGTCTGTTATTCACAGAAATGTAACTTTGCCAACAAGTGCATCTTTATAATAAAACATGAAGCAAGACTGATGGGCCTACATTTGTTTTAATGATGTACTTTCTTTTGTAATAAACGCATGTTGAGTTCCAAATGGGCTATTTACAAATATGTAACAGTTTAAGAATCATCACATGGTCTAAAAGGAACGATGACGCGTTGTTTTCCCCTTCTACAATTTGGGGTACAATTAGTTCCTTAAAAAAACGAATTCCATAAAAATTTCCAGCATGGATCCTAGTCTGTACAAACAAATTTTTGAGTATAAGGTAAACGGCAAGTATTCCTCTGGGATTTCCAAAGCGAACAGAAATGAAATTCGCCGAAAGGCTTCGAAATATGATGTCGAAGGTGAGAGACATTTTCTACATTATTCAAGAAAGGTTGTCAGAGTATACTCTGTAGGCTATAGCCTACTCATAGATAGCTAGCTTCAAATGTAGCCTATACAACATCCAAACTGTACGAACTTTCCACACATAATTTCTCACACAATTTTTTCCAATAGGCCCCCAGTAATTGGATTTGGTCGGACACACTCTTCTCGAAAAATTTGTAATTTAAACAAAATTGATTATTATTAATGTATTATATATAATATACATATATTATATTTATATATCCTACATAATATATATAGCAAATCATACGGATGATTCACAACATTTAGACTGAAAGTGATAGTTTTAGCAAACACAACGTCCGCGCCTGAAGCAGGGCCTAGTCAGCTATATTATTGATAACAATCCCCAAACCATTTATGCACGTGCAGTACAGGCATTTCCCCATTATGACAGGAATTTAATTTCAGTAATAAAGGATTATCATAGGTATATATTTCATTGCTCAAATTTCCCGCATTTGCCGTGAGACTTGCCCATGTTGACAAGTTCACATGATCTCACACAACAATGTACCTATTTTTCACGCTGAGAGGCTAAGGGATCATTTATCCCACTATACGAGGCACAGGCATACGGAGTGAAGTTTTGAACAATGAAAGAAAAATAGGTGGCAGAAATGACTTTATTATGGTTATATATACATGAAGTAACAGAATGATGTCTTTAATTAGTCTTGCAAAATAATGCTGATGGTATGATGGTATTGCAGACTCTGCTACAGCCAGCTGTATCAATATAAAACACAATGTTTATTTGATCATTTAAAACAATGAATGTATTTCTCAGGAGAATCGTTGTACTACATTAAAGGACGTAGTAAAGGTGCCAGCAAACCCAAAGTGGTTTGCGGAAGTGAAGAGGCAAATGAAGTTTTTGTAGACTTTCATGCCAGTTCAACAGGGGCTCACACTGGACAAAAGAAAACCTGGGATGCAATACGCAAAAGGTTTTTCTGGCCCGGAATGGCTCAAGACATTGAGAAATGGGTAAGTACAGTAGGCTTTGCAACTAATTTACTTCTGCCAGTGTACTTCCACAACAATTGATCTGGCCCACTTAGATGTATGAATTGTCATTCGCCAAACATTTGTCAGACGATGGCTAACCTTTTAATGTACGTGTTATACAGGTGTCAGAATGTGTGGTTTGCCAGGCCAGTCAACAAATGATTAAGCAGGAAGTTGTATACACCCCTATAAAGGTATAGATATGGTTGGTTGACATATGCTGTATACCATGCTACTTAAACTTAATTTCTCCCACAAAATATGTACTATACAACCACCTCACCATTGTTTTTTTCACAGTGTTAGGGCAATGAAGCGAGCTCTGAAAACATTTAACTGCAAATTTTAGTTTGTTTATGTAGAAAAATATTTTTAAAAATTCATATTCACAATGAAAGTGGTAGTAATTTTTATCAACACAAATGAATGAAACATAGGACCATAGGGATGTTGCTGCTATTCTAACATTCTTTGTTCTGCTTTTTTGAGGTCACACAGCCATTTGAACTTGTGGGGATGGATTTAATAGGAAAACTTACAGAAACTAAGGACGGACATCAGTACATATGTGTTATGATAGATTACCTGACAAAATGGCCACAGGCCTATCCTCTAAAAACTAAAAGTGCAGCTGAAGTAACAGAGTGCATTATCAGGTTTTTCCACCAATTCGAGGCTCCAAAAAGAATCCTTACGGATCAAGGAAGGGAGTTTGTGAATGCGGTAATTTTGGAAACCTTTACCCTAACGATTTAACCAATTAATTTGAATGTTTTGAAATGTCATATTTTTATACACTTCTGCGGTACAGTTAAAATGCTAGATATCCTGTAAAAGTACATCCTATTTTAAGGATCCTATTTTTCATCTTACAATTTCAAAAGTTGATTAAATCCATATTTCAATGTCTGGAACTTGAGTGTACTTTATATTTACAGATAAACAAGAACGTGTGTGCCAAGCTTGGCATTGAACGAAGCCTTTGCTCTCCTTACCATCCACAGACAAATGGATTAGTGGAGAGGATGAATGGGACTATTCAAAGGTAAAGAAAATGTAGCTTGATAGGTCCTAAGTTTGTGAAGCGTATAAATATACTTATTGCACATGAACAATCTTGTATTGATTTGTATATAATATAATAAATACAGTGTTTTTCAAAATATGGCAGTTGTGAATAAAAATCTGAATGTGTTTACTTTTCAGAGCACTCAGCAAACTGGTTGGCCATAGAACCGATTTATGGGATCAGTATTTGGATGCTGTTATGTTTGGGCTCCGAACAAAGACGCAGGTTACCTGCAAATTTTCCCCCTACTTCCTCATGTTTGGGAGAGAAGCTCGCTACCCTTCAGAGGTGCCAGAGCACTACTTGGTTGGTGAATTCATTATTCAAAATGTTCAATGTAATGTCAGTTTTGTAAATGCAATGTAATGTCAATGCAATTCTATGCAAACTACATTTTCTATTACAAATGATACACTACTGCTACCTCGTCTAACATACACAATGATGAAGATCATGAATTTGGACTGAAATAACATCATCATTTTTGTTCACAGTTAGACAACAGTGTTGAGGCTGTTGTGGCAGAGGAGGCTGTGTCGGCGGGCATTAAGCGCCTGGATGACATCAAGGACATCGTTGCTGACAACATTTCAAAGCAGCATGAGCGCACTCGCCGGAGACTAAAGTCAGGTGCTCCCAAACCCAATTTCAAAGTTGGAGACCAGGTCTGGAGGCAAAATATAAGGAGCCAGCAGAGAAAGGGTGGCAAGCTCGATGCCAACTTCCTTGGCCCTTACAACATAACGGCAATCCAGGGGAAAAGTGCCGATTTGCAAGGGGAAAATGGTGCTGTTTTCCTAAAAGTGAATGTGGATCACCTGAAAATAGTGAAGATGGAGAGGCCACGCATACCACGTATGATGAACAAAACAGTTACGCCAACCACACCAGCACCAGCACCAGCAGCCACCCCATCACCAGCACCATTAGCCACCACAGCACCAGCAGCCACCACAGCACCTGCAGCCACCCCAGCACCAACAGCCACCCCAGCACCTTCACCAGCAGCCACCCCAGCACCTGCACCAGCAGCCACCACAGCACCAGCAGCCACCACAGCACCTGCAGCCACCCCAGCACCAGCAGCCACCACAGCACCAGCAGCCACCACAGCACCTGCAGCCACCCCAGCACCAGCAGCCACCACAGCACCAGCAGCCACCACAGCACCTGCAGCCACCACAGCACCAGCAGCCACCCCAGCACCAGCAGCCACCCCAGCACCAGCAGCCACCCCAGCACCTTCACCAGCAGCTACCCCAGCACCAGCAGCCACCCCAGCACCTGCACCAGCAGCCACCACAGCACCTGCACCAGCAGCCACCACAGCACCTGCACCAGCAGCCGCCACAGCAACTACAATTGACAAATGTATTGATTTTATTATTATTGCATAGCCTACTTACTTTACGTTTTTAAAGGTATGAACATAAGTGTTTTGAAAGTCCTGTAAGCAAAAAAACATAGGCTAAAGTAGATGGTAAGACAATTGATAACCTTGGTACCATTTAAAAAAAGGTTATTTGAATTGATATGTTCCAGCAGTGAATTATTGTTTTACAAAAATTGTAATGGTTACAAAAATTGTTAAATTAATTGATGTTGAATTTCTGCAGATGTGCAGGAGGCCTGGGCGGGGAAACACGCACATGTCATCCTCTCAAAGATTGGGCCATACAAATTGTTTTTTTGGGATATTGCAAGGATTGGTCCCAACCAGGAGCTTGAGAGTGAGGTATTATCTTGTTAATATTTTATAAAAACTGATACATTACTTTCCTCTGGGATCAGTTATGAACTATCTATGCATTTAAACAAGAATCAGTTGTCTATTAACAAATGTTATAATGCATTGTAATGCAATACAGTGACCTTCAAGATCATCCAATGACTTATCTTCAATGTTGTATAAATACAATGGGTACAATGTATCAGTAAATATAGAACTGCATATTTCTCACATATGGTTGCTTTATTCTGTAATTTTCAATCTTTCATAGGCAATTAACGCATACTTGACAGCGCTTGTGCGGAACTGCAACAGCCGCAATGCAGATGCAGCTGCTGTCATCGACAGCTTTGCAATGACTTCCATATGGGAAGGGAAACGGTCAAAACTTCGGGTATGTATTGGATTGTTATGCATATGATATTTATTTCTCAAGTAAAGCCTTTACTTTCATAATGTCTTCCCATTTCCAGATAGATCCAATGGCACACCAACTGATTGTGGGAATGGTGAATGCGCACCATCACTGGATGTTGACGGTGAGTGTAAATACAGTGTGTACAGTGTGAAACTTGATTTTTCAAGCTCTGTATGAGCAGTTATGTAGGCCTTCTTTACAGTTCACCTACCTTTCAAATTTAAATGATAAAGTATAAATCTTTTAATGCATAGTCTCTCAGAGTTGCACATTTTCAGTTCTAACAGATACAGTGAGTTGGGCTTAAAGCATTTTATTTTTCAATGTACAATAGGTCTGGTACCCACAAGAAAAAAGATGCCTTTTCTTGGATCCCCTGGGGGAATCTCAAGCTAACCTAAAGAGGTGCCTGGAGACAACCAGGTAAATACATTCAAATTGAGTTTATAGAACAAAAGTATTAACACCATAGTGTCAGACAGAAATAAGTCGTACAAGATGTTCAATCAATGATTGTGCAACAGTTTTCACAAGCAATATTTTTATACTTAAGGGCATTCATGCGGAAGAAAGGCTGCAATGTTTCTCGATGGGCATGCAGCACCCTCCCTCATGCACGTCAGCAAGACAGCACATCGTGTGGTGTCCTTGCCTTAAAGGTGAATATACTGTACTATACATTACTTAAACAATGTGGTCAACCTCAAAGTCCGTAATATCTTTTTTCTTAAGGATAACTACTTTCATGCATGAATGTTTGTATGTATGAATGTTTGAGTATTTACTGTAATGGACCTTTATTTTTGTGGTTTAGGATTTTGGATCTTGTCAGACTATGTATTTATGTGATCATGCTTATCTACTAATCATGTTATCTTTAGTTTGCTGAGAAAATAATGAAGGGAGAGGCAATAAACATCAAAACAACACAGAAGGCAGTGAACAAGCTGAGGCTAGATGTAGCCACTGCCCTCCTCCGAGAAACTGGTGTGTTATTGTTTTAGCTGATCGTTGTCAATCTCCAAGCTCTTGGAAGTGCTTGTTTTTTAATACAGATGAGAGCATACAGTCAGTGAAGTACAATAATGAAAAATGTCATTTAACTGTTAACTTATTTGGTGGAATATTAATGAATACTGTTTGTCTTAACAGACAATCTCAGCAACCTGTGCCACTACTGTGGGATGGAGGACAAGGATGAGCCACTATGGGTAATATTAAAAAAAATCATTACATATTTTTCAGTTTTTAGACTTCAAGATTAGTTTGATTTCTGTGATAATTATAAATTTGTATTTCATTATTACAAGAATGACTAAATCAGAAACAGTACGATTAACACTCAGTTTAATAGAAGTGATGGTGCCCAAATTAAAGGACTTCCATTGTTAATCCATTTTCTAAGATCTGCTGCGATCTGTGGGAGATGGTACCACCACGAGTGCGTGCAGAGGCCTATACTGGAGGAGGACTACTGGTGCCTTGCATGCACATAATCCCCTAAATAAGAAATGTGTTGTCATAAGTTAATTTGTCTGTATTGTTATATATTAGTTTGTGTGTCAAACAAAGTTTAATTATTATTTATCTATTTTCAAGTCATTTCGTATGACTTTCTGTAAACATGTTTTTTTAAATGTTATTTAATTTGTTTTGGAATTAATCATTGTTAGGCTGGTTTTAAGCTGGTGTTATTAAAATAATACTTTTGTGAAACAAAGGCTTCCTTTATATTTGGGGATTACCTGCATGAGTAAGTTTGGTGAGTGTGTGCATTGCACAAGATGGGGCTAGTATGAGTAAGCACAGTAAGTTTCAGGCATGTGACACTTTCCTAGTCAGGGTTAGCGGGGGATGCATTTTGTGACAAGAAGGAATACAACAAGCCTGTCGTGAGATGCACCCCCCCTGTATTGTCTGTTCTGTATATCCCAGCATCAAATGATTCTTAATGTACATTGAGGGCACTAGTATGAGTAAGCACAGCAAGTTTCAGGCATGTAACACTTTCCTAGTCAGGGTTAGCTGGGGGTGCATTTTGTGACAAGAAGGAATACAACAAGCCTGTCGTGAGATGCACCCCCCCTGTATTGTCTGTTCTGTATATCCCAGCATCAAATGATTCTTACTGTACACTGAGGGCACTAGTATGAGTAAGCACAGTAAGTTTCAGGCATCTAACACTTTCCTAGTCAGGGTTAGCAGGAGGTGTATTAAGCCTGTCGTGAGATGCACCCCCCCTCTATTGTCTGTTCTGTATATCCCAGCATCAAATGATTCTTACTGTACACTGAGGGCACTAGTATGAGTAAGCACAGTAAGTTTCAGGCATGTGACACTTTCCTAGTCAGGGTTAGCGGGGGGTGCATTAAGCCTGTCGTGAGATGCACCCCCCCTCTATTGTCTGTTCTGTATATCCCAGCATCAAATCATTCATACTGTACACTGAGGGCACTAGTATGAGTAAGCACAGTACGTTTCAGGCATGTCACACTGTCCTAGTCAGGGTTAACAGGGGGTGCATTGCACTTACATCCCATGGAAAACCTGCCATGAAATGCTCTCCCCCCACATACGTTTCTATCCTTCTACGCCAGCATTATGTACATTTAATAGCATAAATTGAATACCAATACATGTGTATGTATAGGGTGGACAGGTCTGAAAACAGAATAGTCCATGGTAGGTGAGGGATTATAATGTTTTATTTTTTCAATTATTTAATTGACTTAAACAATAAGAATAATATTTCCTATCTTTTTTGATGGTTCTTTTGATGTTGATACATGGCTGATACATTGTTTTTAGTACTTGTCTTTTGTAAGCTAGGCATCTGAACCTTTGGTCCCTTTTCAGGACAGCTGATAGCCTATTCTGGATCAGAAGGCTGTTGTTTTCGACCTGTCTGAGTAACCCACCCTACGCACAGGCTAACTGCATTAAAATCGCATGCCTTTGAACCTATACATTAGTATGAAGAGCCATGCCATGTGAAATACTTTGAACCTGCTACACAAAATACATTTTGTGTAGCAATAATCATGATCATATTGGAGTATATTTCCTCAGAATGCGATGTCGTGGAGCAAGAATGTTGGTTCGCGTATACCGTTTGAATTACGAATTTTAAGGATTTTGTGTTGAAAATAGCATCTGATGTTTACACAGATAACAGACATCCTTCTCTTGAATTCAACAACAAAGACGGTATAATGTGAGACTTCTGTCTCCCCTTCTTTTGGATGCGATATCAAGACGAAATCCTTCACTCTTTGAATCGCGCGCGCTCCCGCGAAGGGGGTGCCAATCCAGAGAGTCATGCATCGGTTGATACAACACCTGATTATAGTGATGGGAAGTTCGCATCATTTTACTGATTCGTTTCTTTGAATCTCGTTCAGTAAAATGAACGAATCTTTTTTCGAGTCATTAGGTGCATTTGACATGGACTACGGCTGCATGAAACGACCGGCGAGAGTAGCCGCTTGCAGTCGGGGGGGAGTTGAAAACGGCTCTGTGAAGTCGGACATTCCAGTTTCTCGTGGTTTGCTGCATTGATGTCAGTCATGGCCGATCAAGCGCTGTTTGCTTACTTTACTTTATTGGTGGCCAAGCCGCGAATCGGCGAAGCCACTTAAGTGTTTCTACCTTTTCTTATTAGGATTCCTCCATCAGGAGGAAACCTATTGTTATTAGGGTTCCTCCGGTAGGAGGGAACCCTATTGTTATTGGTGGTATTATTAGGGGCCAAGCAGCGAAGCTGCGGGGCACCTATTGTTATTGTTAGTATTATTAGGGGCCAAGCAGCGAAGCTGCGAGGCACCTATTGTAATTGTTAGTATTATTATTATTATTAGGGGCCAAGCAGCAGCGAAGCTGCTGTGGCACCTATTGTTTTTGTGATTATTAGGGTTCTCCGGTAGGAGGGAACCCTATTGTTATTGGTGGTATAATTATTAGGGTTCCTCCGGTAGGAGGGAACCCTATTGTTATTGGTGGTATTATTATTAGGGGCCAAGCAGCGAAGCTGCGAGGCACCTATTGTTATTGTTAGTATTATTATTATTATTATTAGGGGCCAGGCAGCGAAGCTGCGAGGCACCTATTGTTATTGTTAGTATTATTATTATTATTATTAGGGGCCAAGCAGCGAAGCTGGACTTGTGGACTTGTGTTTACACACGCAACTTTTGAACCGTATGACCGATTTTAAAAAATGAGGTACTATTGGATTCCCTGGATCAAGCCGAGTGCTATGCACACCATGGCGGCAATTTCCGGTTATATAGATTTTCCGCTATTTCCGGTTTTATCAAAAACCTCTGAAAGCCTACTCCTCCTACAATTTTTGTCAAATCTTCTTCAAAATGACCAGATATGCTCTTCAGACCAAGCCGCACAAAGGTTATGGTAGAGCATTTTGATCCCTACAACCGTTTGTCCGTGAGAGCCAATCAAAATCAGCAGAATAGACACCAAACAGGAAATGAAGTCTTATCTCAGCAGTTCTTTGAGGCAGTGACACCAAATATGATATGCCTACTCAGAACCTTATTGTGAGTATGTCCTCCAAAAATTGTGTCATGTGACTAAAAGGGGGCGTGGCCGGAAGCATAAACGTGTTTTTGCTTATAACTGTTGAAGTGTTTACCTTAATAAAGTAATTTCTTTGTCGGTTGATGTCTTGTGAGATATCAAACTTGACCATCGATAATATTTCATAACCGAATTGACGCGGCCGCCATTTTGGATTTCATGGAAAAGTGTAAAAACCTTTTACACGCCCCAAATTTTGTCCAATGTTTACAAATTTTGGCACAGATGATCTTCAGACCAAGCTTCACAAAGCTGTCAGATGGATTTTCCATTTTCAAAACCGTTTATTCGGTAGAGACGATCAAAGGCGGCGGCGAAGCCGCAAAAGACACGTGAGAGCGTAACTCAGCAACCATTTGTGCGATTGTCACCAAACTTTGGTTCCATCGTTCCAACGAGGAGCAGAGGAGGCTTGTGGTGTTATACCAGAAAAAAAACTTTGAACACTCACTACTTTGGAACGCAAACAGATATTTCAACCAAACGTGGCGTGTTGCATGAGTGCAACAGGTTGTTGTGACTTAATTGTTGCGCAAGTGCTATGGAGGCCATGTCCTGCTCTGGACTGCTTGGCCCCTCCATTGCTGCTTGCAGCTATATTTATTATTATTCTTCTTAGGACTGGGTATCTATGGCAGCCCCCATAAGCGCTTGGTCGAAAGTTGTGAAATTTGGCACACTCATTGGGAACAGTCCCCTAGTCCAATTCACAAAGTTTCATGTCCCATACTTGGGCACTCTAGCGCCACCAACGGGTCAAAGTTGGACTTGTGTTTACACACGCAACTTTTGAACCGTATGACCGATTTTCAAAAATGAGGTACCATTGGATTCCCTGGATCAAGCCGAGTTCAATGCACACCATGGCGTCAATTTCCGGTTATATAGATTTTCCGCTATTTCCGGTTTTATCAAAAACCTCTGAAAGCCTACTCCTCCTACAATTTTTGTCAAATCTTCTTCAAAATGACCAGATATGCTCTTCAGACCAAGCCGCACAAAAGTTATGGTAGAGCATTTTGATCCCTACAACCTTTTGTCCGTGAGAGCCAATCAAAATCAGCAGAATAGACACCAAACAGGAAATGAAGTCTTATCTCAGCAGTTCTTTGAGGCAGTGACACCAAATATGATATGCCTACTCGGAACCTTATTGTGAGTATGTCCTCCAAAAATTGTGTCATGTGACTAAAAGGGGGCGTGGCCGGAAGCATAAACGTGTTTTTGCTTATAACTGTTGAAGTGTTTACCTTAATAAAGTAATTTCTTTGTCGGTTGATGTCTTGTGAGATATCAAACTTGACCATCGATAATATTTTATAACCGAATTGACGCGGCCGCCATTTTGGATTTCATGGAAAAGTGTAAAAACCTTTTACACGCCCCAGATTTTGGCCAATGTTTACAAATTTTGGCACAGATGATCTTCAGACCAAGCTTCACAAAGCTGTCAGATGGATTTTCCATTTTCAAAACCGTTTATTCGGTAGAGACGATCAAAGGCGGCGGCGAAGCCACAAAAGACACGTGAGAGCGTAACTCAGCAACCATTTGTGCGATTGTCACCAAACTTGGGTTCCATCGTTCCCACGAGGAGCAGAAGAGGCCTGCGGTGTTATACCAGAAAAAAAAACACTTTGAACACTCACTACTTTGGAACGCAAACAGATATTTCAACCAAACTTGGCGTGTTGCATGAGTGCAACAGGTTGTTGTGACTTAATTGTTGCGCAAGTGCTATGGAGGCCATGTCCTGCTCTGGACTGCTTGGCCCCTCCATTGCTGCTTGCAGCTATATTTATTATTATTCTTCTTAGGACTGGGTATCTATGGCAGCCCCCATAAGCGCTTGGTCGAAAGTTGTGAAATTTGGCACACTCATTGGGAACAGTCCCCTAGTCCAATTCACAAAGTTTCATGTCCCATACTTGGGCACTCTAGCGCCACCAACGGGTCAAAGTTGGACTTGTGTTTACACACGCAACTTTTGAACCGTATGACCGATTTTCAAAAATGAGGTACCATTGGATTCCCTGGATCAAGCCGAGTTCAATGCACACCATGGCGTCAATTTCCGGTTATATAGATTTTCCGCTATTTCCGGTTTTATCAAAAACCTCTGAAAGCCTACTCCTCCTACAATTTTTGTCAAATCTTCTTAAAAATGACCAGATATGCTCTTCAGACCAAGCCGCACAAAAGTTATGGTAGAGCATTTTGATCCCTACAACCTTTTGTCCGTGAGAGCCAATCAAAATCAGCAGAATAGACACCAAACAGGAAATGAAGTCTTATCTCAGCAGTTCTTTGAGGCAGTGACACCAAATATGATATGCCTACTCGGAACCTTATTGTGAGTATGTCCTCCAAAAATTGTGTCATGTGACTAAAAGGGGGCGTGGCCGGAAGCATAAACGTGTTTTTGCTTATAACTGTTGAAGTGTTTACCTTAATAAAGTAATTTCTTTGTCGGTTGATGTCTTGTGAGATATCAAACTTGACCATCGATAATATTTTATAACCGAATTGACGCGGCCGCCATTTTGGATTTCATGGAAAAGTGTAAAAACCTTTTACACGCCCCAGATTTTGGCCAATGTTTACAAATTTTGGCACAGATGATCTTCAGACCAAGCTTCACAAAGCTGTCAGATGGATTTTCCATTTTCAAACCGTTTATTCGGTAGAGACGATCAAAGGCGGCGGCGAAGCCACAAAAGACACGTGAGAGCGTAACTCAGCAACCATTTGTGCGATTGTCACCAAACTTGGGTTCCATCGTTCCCACGAGGAGCAGAAGAGGCCTGCGGTGTTATACCAGAAAAAAAAACACTTTGAACACTCACTACTTTGGAACGCAAACAGATATTTCAACCAAACTTGGCGTGTTGCATGAGTGCAACAGGTTGTTGTGACTTAATTGTTGTGCAAGTGCTATGGAGGCCATGTCCTGCTCTGGACTGCTTGGCCCCTCCATTGCTGCTTGCAGCTATATTTATTATTATTCTTCTTAGGACTGGGTATCTATGGCAGCCCCCATAAGCGCTTGGTCGAAAGTTGTGAAATTTGGCACACTCATTGGGAACAGTCCCCTAGTCCAATTCACAAAGTTTCATGTCCCATACTTGGGCACTCTAGCGCCACCAACGGGTCAAAGTTGGACTTGTGTTTACACACGCAACTTTTGAACCGTATGACCGATTTTCAAAAATGAGGTACCATTGGATTCCCTGGATCAAGCCGAGTTCAATGCACACCATGGCGTCAATTTCCGGTTATATAGATTTTCCGCTATTTCCGGTTTTATCAAAAACCTCTGAAAGCCTACTCCTCCTACAATTTTTGTCAAATCTTCTTCAAAATGACCAGATATGCTCTTCAGACCAAGCCGCACAAAAGTTATGGTAGAGCATTTTGATCCCTACAACCGTTTGTCCGTGAGAGCCAATCAAAATCAGCAGAATAGACACCAAACAGGAAATGAAGTCTTATCTCAGCAGTTCTTTGAGGCAGTGACACCAAATATGATATGCCTACCCGGAACCTTATTGTGAGTATGTCCTCCAAAAATTGTGTCATGTGACTAAAAGGGGGCGTGGCCGGAAGCATAAACGTGTTTTTGCTTATAACTGTTGAAGTGTTTACCTTAATAAAGTAATTTCTTTGTCGGTTGATGTCTTGTGAGATATCAAACTTGACCATCGATAATATTTCATAACCGAATTGACGCGGCCGCCATTTTGGATTTCATGGAAAAGTGTAAAAACCTTTTACACGCCCCAAATTTTGTCCAATGTTTACAAATTTTGGCACAGATGATCTTCAGACCAAGCTTCACAAAGCTGTCAGATGGATTTTCCATTTTCAAAACCGTTTATTCGGTAGAGACGATCAAAGGCGGCGGCGAAGCCGCAAAAGACACGTGAGAGCGTAACTCAGCAACCATTTGTGCGATTGTCACCAAACTTGGGTTCCATCGTTCCCACGAGGAGCAGAAGAGGCCTGCGGTGTTATACCAGAAAAAAAAACACTTTGAACACTCACTACTTTGGAACGCAAACAGATATTTCAACCAAACTTGGCGTGTTGCATGAGTGCAACAGGTTGTTGTGACTTAATTGTTGTGCAAGTGCTATGGAGGCCATGTCCTGCTCTGGACTGCTTGGCCCCTCCATTGCTGCTTGCAGCTATATTTATTATTATTCTTCTTAGGACTGGGTATCTATGGCAGCCCCCATAAGCGCTTGGTCGAAAGTTGTGAAATTTGGCACACTCATTGGGAACAGTCCCCTAGTCCAATTCACAAAGTTTCATGTCCCATACTTGGGCACTCTAGCGCCACCAACGGGTCAAAGTTGGACTTGTGTTTACACACGCAACTTTTGAACCGTATGACCGATTTTCAAAAATGAGGTACCATTGGATTCCCTGGATCAAGCCGAGTTCAATGCACACCATGGCGTCAATTTCCGGTTATATAGATTTTCCGCTATTTCCGGTTTTATCAAAAACCTCTGAAAGCCTACTCCTCCTACAATTTTTGTCAAATCTTCTTCAAAATGACCAGATATGCTCTTCAGACCAAGCCGCACAAAAGTTATGGTAGAGCATTTTGATCCCTACAACCGTTTGTCCGTGAGAGCCAATCAAAATCAGCAGAATAGACACCAAACAGGAAATGAAGTCTTATCTCAGCAGTTCTTTGAGGCAGTGACACCAAATATGATATGCCTACCCGGAACCTTATTGTGAGTATGTCCTCCAAAAATTGTGTCATGTGACTAAAAGGGGGCGTGGCCGGAAGCATAAACGTGTTTTTGCTTATAACTGTTGAAGTGTTTACCTTAATAAAGTAATTTCTTTGTCGGTTGATGTCTTGTGAGATATCAAACTTGACCATCGATAATATTTCATAACCGAATTGACGCGGCCGCCATTTTGGATTTCATGGAAAAGTGTAAAAACCTTTTACACGCCCCAAATTTTGTCCAATGTTTACAAATTTTGGCACAGATGATCTTCAGACCAAGCTTCACAAAGCTGTCAGATGGATTTTCCATTTTCAAAACCGTTTATTCGGTAGAGACGATCAAAGGCGGCGGCGAAGCCGCAAAAGACACGTGAGAGCGTAACTCAGCAACCATTTGTGCGATTGTCACCAAACTTGGGTTCCATCGTTCCCACGAGGAGCAGAAGAGGCCTGTGGTGTTATACCAGAAAAAAAACTTTGAACACTCACTACTTTGGAACGCAAACAGATATTTCAACCAAACTTGGCGTGTTGCATGAGTGCAACAGGTTGTTGTGACTTAATTGTTGCGCAAGTGCTATGGAGGCCATGTCCTGCTCTGGACTGCTTGGCCCCTCCATTGCTGCTTGCAGCTATATTTATTATTATTCTTCTTAGGACTGGGTATCTATGGCAGCCCCCATAAGCGCTTGGTCGAAAGTTGTGAAATTTGGCACACTCATTGGGAACAGTCCCCTAGTCCAATTCACAAAGTTTCATGTCCCATACTTGGGCACTCTAGCGCCACCAACGGGTCAAAGTTGGACTTGTGTTTACACACGCAACTTTTGAACCGTATGACCGATTTTCAAAAATGAGGTACCATTGGATTCCCTGGATCAAGCCGAGTTCAATGCACACCATGGCGTCAATTTCCGGTTATATAGATTTTCCGCTATTTCCGGTTTTATCAAAAACCTCTGAAAGCCTACTCCTCCTACAATTTTTGTCAAATCTTCTTCAAAATGACCAGATATGCTCTTCAGACCAAGCCGCACAAAAGTTATGGTAGAGCATTTTGATCCCTACAACCGTTTGTCCGTGAGAGCCAATCAAAATCAGCAGAATAGACACCAAACAGGAAATGAAGTCTTATCTCAGCAGTTCTTTGAGGCAGTGACACCAAATATGATATGCCTACCCGGAACCTTATTGTGAGTATGTCCTCCAAAAATTGTGTCATGTGACTAAAAGGGGGCGTGGCCGGAAGCATAAACGTGTTTTTGCTTATAACTGTTGAAGTGTTTACCTTAATAAAGTAATTTCTTTGTCGGTTGATGTCTTGTGAGATATCAAACTTGACCATCGATAATATTTCATAACCGAATTGACGCGGCCGCCATTTTGGATTTCATGGAAAAGTGTAAAAACCTTTTACACGCCCCAAATTTTGTCCAATGTTTACAAATTTTGGCACAGATGATCTTCAGACCAAGCTTCACAAAGCTGTCAGATGGATTTTCCATTTTCAAAACCGTTTATTCGGTAGAGACGATCAAAGGCGGCGGCGAAGCCGCAAAAGACACGTGAGAGCGTAACTCAGCAACCATTTGTGCGATTGTCACCAAACTTGGGTTCCATCGTTCCCACGAGGAGCAGAAGAGGCCTGTGGTGTTATACCAGAAAAAAAACTTTGAACACTCACTACTTTGGAACGCAAACAGATATTTCAACCAAACTTGGCGTGTTGCATGAGTGCAACAGGTTGTTGTGACTTAATTGTTGCGCAAGTGCTATGGAGGCCATGTCCTGCTCTGGACTGCTTGGCCCCTCCATTGCTGCTTGCAGCTATATTTATTATTATTCTTCTTAGGACTGGGTATCTATGGCAGCCCCCATAAGCGCTTGGTCGAAAGTTGTGAAATTTGGCACACTCATTGGGAACAGTCCCCTAGTCCAATTCACAAAGTTTCATGTCCCATACTTGGGCACTCTAGCGCCACCAACGGGTCAAAGTTGGACTTGTGTTTACACACGCAACTTTTGAACCGTATGACCGATTTTCAAAAATGAGGTACCATTGGATTCCCTGGATCAAGCCAAGTTCAATGCACACCATGGCGTCAATTTCCGGTTATATAGATTTTCCGCTATTTCCGGTTTTATCAAAAACCTCTGAAAGCCTACTCCTCCTACAATTTTTGTCAAATCTTCTTCAAAATGACCAGATATGCTCTTCAGACCAAGCCGCACAAAAGTTATGGTAGAGCATTTTGATCCCTACAACCGTTTGTCCGTGAGAGCCAATCAAAATCAGCAGAATAGACACCAAACAGGAAATGAAGTCTTATCTCAGCAGTTCTTTGAGGCAGTGACACCAAATATGATATGCCTACCCGGAACCTTATTGTGAGTATGTCCTCCAAAAATTGTGTCATGTGACTAAAAGGGGGCGTGGCCGGAAGCATAAACGTGTTTTTGCTTATAACTGTTGAAGTGTTTACCTTAATAAAGTAATTTCTTTGTCGGTTGATGTCTTGTGAGATATCAAACTTGACCATCGATAATATTTCATAACCGAATTGACGCGGCCGCCATTTTGGATTTCATGGAAAAGTGTAAAAACCTTTTACACGCCCCAAATTTTGTCCAATGTTTACAAATTTTGGCACAGATGATCTTCAGACCAAGCTTCACAAAGCTGTCAGATGGATTTTCCATTTTCAAAACCGTTTATTCGGTAGAGACGATCAAAGGCGGCGGCGAAGCCGCAAAAGACACGTGAGAGCGTAACTCAGCAACCATTTGTGCGATTGTCACCAAACTTGGGTTCCATCGTTCCCACGAGGAGCAGAAGAGGCCTGTGGTGTTATACCAGAAAAAAAACTTTGAACACTCACTACTTTGGAACGCAAACAGATATTTCAACCAAACTTGGCGTGTTGCATGAGTGCAACAGGTTGTTGTGACTTAATTGTTGCGCAAGTGCTATGGAGGCCATGTCCTGCTCTGGACTGCTTGGCCCCTCCATTGCTGCTTGCAGCTATATTTATTATTATTCTTCTTAGGACTGGGTATCTATGGCAGCCCCCATAAGCGCTTGGTCGAAAGTTGTGAAATTTGGCACACTCATTGGGAACAGTCCCCTAGTCCAATTCACAAAGTTTCATGTCCCATACTTGGGCACTCTAGCGCCACCAACGGGTCAAAGTTGGACTTGTGTTTACACACGCAACTTTTGAACCGTATGACCGATTTTCAAAAATGAGGTACCATTGGATTCCCTGGATCAAGCCGAGTTCAATGCACACCATGGCGTCAATTTCCGGTTATATAGATTTTCCGCTATTTCCGGTTTTATCAAAAACCTCTGAAAGCCTACTCCTCCTACAATTTTTGTCAAATCTTCTTCAAAATGACCAGATATGCTCTTCAGACCAAGCCGCACAAAAGTTATGGTAGAGCATTTTGATCCCTACAACCGTTTGTCCGTGAGAGCCAATCAAAATCAGCAGAATAGACACCAAACAGGAAATGAAGTCTTATCTCAGCAGTTCTTTGAGGCAGTGACACCAAATATGATATGCCTACCCGGAACCTTATTGTGAGTATGTCCTCCAAAAATTGTGTCATGTGACTAAAAGGGGGCGTGGCCGGAAGCATAAACGTGTTTTTGCTTATAACTGTTGAAGTGTTTACCTTAATAAAGTAATTTCTTTGTCGGTTGATGTCTTGTGAGATATCAAACTTGACCATCGATAATATTTCATAACCGAATTGACGCGGCCGCCATTTTGGATTTCATGGAAAAGTGTAAAAACCTTTTACACGCCCCAAATTTTGTCCAATGTTTACAAATTTTGGCACAGATGATCTTCAGACCAAGCTTCACAAAGCTGTCAGATGGATTTTCCATTTTCAAAACCGTTTATTCGGTAGAGACGATCAAAGGCGGCGGCGAAGCCGCAAAAGACACGTGAGAGCGTAACTCAGCAACCATTTGTGCGATTGTCACCAAACTTGGGTTCCATCGTTCCCACGAGGAGCAGAAGAGGCCTGTGGTGTTATACCAGAAAAAAAACTTTGAACACTCACTACTTTGGAACGCAAACAGATATTTCAACCAAACTTGGCGTGTTGCATGAGTGCAACAGGTTGTTGTGACTTAATTGTTGCGCAAGTGCTATGGAGGCCATGTCCTGCTCTGGACTGCTTGGCCCCTCCATTGCTGCTTGCAGCTATATTTATTATTATTCTTCTTAGGACTGGGTATCTATGGCAGCCCCCATAAGCGCTTGGTCGAAAGTTGTGAAATTTGGCACACTCATTGGGAACAGTCCCCTAGTCCAATTCACAAAGTTTCATGTCCCATACTTGGGCACTCTAGCGCCACCAACGGGTCAAAGTTGGACTTGTGTTTACACACGCAACTTTTGAACCGTATGACCGATTTTCAAAAATGAGGTACCATTGGATTCCCTGGATCAAGCCAAGTTCAATGCACACCATGGCGTCAATTTCCGGTTATATAGATTTTCCGCTATTTCCGGTTTTATCAAAAACCTCTGAAAGCCTACTCCTCCTACAATTTTTGTCAAATCTTCTTCAAAATGACCAGATATGCTCTTCAGACCAAGCCGCACAAAAGTTATGGTAGAGCATTTTGATCCCTACAACCGTTTGTCCGTGAGAGCCAATCAAAATCAGCAGAATAGACACCAAACAGGAAATGAAGTCTTATCTCAGCAGTTCTTTGAGGCAGTGACACCAAATATGATATGCCTACCCGGAACCTTATTGTGAGTATGTCCTCCAAAAATTGTGTCATGTGACTAAAAGGGGGCGTGGCCGGAAGCATAAACGTGTTTTTGCTTATAACTGTTGAAGTGTTTACCTTAATAAAGTAATTTCTTTGTCGGTTGATGTCTTGTGAGATATCAAACTTGACCATCGATAATATTTCATAACCGAATTGACGCGGCCGCCATTTTGGATTTCATGGAAAAGTGTAAAAACCTTTTACACGCCCCAAATTTTGTCCAATGTTTACAAATTTTGGCACAGATGATCTTCAGACCAAGCTTCACAAAGCTGTCAGATGGATTTTCCATTTTCAAAACCGTTTATTCGGTAGAGACGATCAAAGGCGGCGGCGAAGCCGCAAAAGACACGTGAGAGCGTAACTCAGCAACCATTTGTGCGATTGTCACCAAACTTGGGTTCCATCGTTCCCACGAGGAGCAGAAGAGGCCTGTGGTGTTATACCAGAAAAAAAACTTTGAACACTCACTACTTTGGAACGCAAACAGATATTTCAACCAAACTTGGCGTGTTGCATGAGTGCAACAGGTTGTTGTGACTTAATTGTTGCGCAAGTGCTATGGAGGCCATGTCCTGCTCTGGACTGCTTGGCCCCTCCATTGCTGCTTGCAGCTATATTTATTATTATTCTTCTTAGGACTGGGTATCTATGGCAGCCCCCATAAGCGCTTGGTCGAAAGTTGTGAAATTTGGCACACTCATTGGGAACAGTCCCCTAGTCCAATTCACAAAGTTTCATGTCCCATACTTGGGCACTCTAGCGCCACCAACGGGTCAAAGTTGGACTTGTGTTTACACACGCAACTTTTGAACCGTATGACCGATTTTCAAAAATGAGGTACCATTGGATTCCCTGGATCAAGCCGAGTTCAATGCACACCATGGCGTCAATTTCCGGTTATATAGATTTTCCGCTATTTCCGGTTTTATCAAAAACCTCTGAAAGCCTACTCCTCCTACAATTTTTGTCAAATCTTCTTCAAAATGACCAGATATGCTCTTCAGACCAAGCCGCACAAAAGTTATGGTAGAGCATTTTGATCCCTACAACCGTTTGTCCGTGAGAGCCAATCAAAATCAGCAGAATAGACACCAAACAGGAAATGAAGTCTTATCTCAGCAGTTCTTTGAGGCAGTGACACCAAATATGATATGCCTACCCGGAACCTTATTGTGAGTATGTCCTCCAAAAATTGTGTCATGTGACTAAAAGGGGGCGTGGCCGGAAGCATAAACGTGTTTTTGCTTATAACTGTTGAAGTGTTTACCTTAATAAAGTAATTTCTTTGTCGGTTGATGTCTTGTGAGATATCAAACTTGACCATCGATAATATTTCATAACCGAATTGACGCGGCCGCCATTTTGGATTTCATGGAAAAGTGTAAAAACCTTTTACACGCCCCAAATTTTGTCCAATGTTTACAAATTTTGGCACAGATGATCTTCAGACCAAGCTTCACAAAGCTGTCAGATGGATTTTCCATTTTCAAAACCGTTTATTCGGTAGAGACGATCAAAGGCGGCGGCGAAGCCGCAAAAGACACGTGAGAGCGTAACTCAGCAACCATTTGTGCGATTGTCACCAAACTTGGGTTCCATCGTTCCCACGAGGAGCAGAAGAGGCCTGTGGTGTTATACCAGAAAAAAAACTTTGAACACTCACTACTTTGGAACGCAAACAGATATTTCAACCAAACTTGGCGTGTTGCATGAGTGCAACAGGTTGTTGTGACTTAATTGTTGCGCAAGTGCTATGGAGGCCATGTCCTGCTCTGGACTGCTTGGCCCCTCCATTGCTGCTTGCAGCTATATTTATTATTATTCTTCTTAGGACTGGGTATCTATGGCAGCCCCCATAAGCGCTTGGTCGAAAGTTGTGAAATTTGGCACACTCATTGGGAACAGTCCCCTAGTCCAATTCACAAAGTTTCATGTCCCATACTTGGGCACTCTAGCGCCACCAACGGGTCAAAGTTGGACTTGTGTTTACACACGCAACTTTTGAACCGTATGACCGATTTTCAAAAATGAGGTACCATTGGATTCCCTGGATCAAGCCGAGTTCAATGCACACCATGGCGTCAATTTCCGGTTATATAGATTTTCCGCTATTTCCGGTTTTATCAAAAACCTCTGAAAGCCTACTCCTCCTACAATTTTTGTCAAATCTTCTTCAAAATGACCAGATATGCTCTTCAGACCAAGCCGCACAAAAGTTATGGTAGAGCATTTTGATCCCTACAACCGTTTGTCCGTGAGAGCCAATCAAAATCAGCAGAATAGACACCAAACAGGAAATGAAGTCTTATCTCAGCAGTTCTTTGAGGCAGTGACACCAAATATGATATGCCTACCCGGAACCTTATTGTGAGTATGTCCTCCAAAAATTG
Source organism: Hypomesus transpacificus (assembly GCF_021917145.1). Taxonomy (NCBI): domain Eukaryota; kingdom Metazoa; phylum Chordata; class Actinopteri; order Osmeriformes; family Osmeridae; genus Hypomesus; species Hypomesus transpacificus. The sequence goes on along the minus strand of NC_061081.1, from coordinate 5,294,059 downwards.
TGTCATGTGACTAAAAGGGGGCGTGGCCGGAAGCATAAACGTGTTTTTGCTTATAACTGTTGAAGTGTTTACCTTAATAAAGTAATTTCTTTGTCGGTTGATGTCTTGTGAGATATCAAACTTGACCATCGATAATATTTCATAACCGAATTGACGCGGCCGCCATTTTGGATTTCATGGAAAAGTGTAAAAACCTTTTACACGCCCCAAATTTTGTCCAATGTTTACAAATTTTGGCACAGATGATCTTCAGACCAAGCTTCACAAAGCTGTCAGATGGATTTTCCATTTTCAAAACCGTTTATTCGGTAGAGACGATCAAAGGCGGCGGCGAAGCCGCAAAAGACACGTGAGAGCGTAACTCAGCAACCATTTGTGCGATTGTCACCAAACTTGGGTTCCATCGTTCCCACGAGGAGCAGAAGAGGCCTGTGGTGTTATACCAGAAAAAAAACTTTGAACACTCACTACTTTGGAACGCAAACAGATATTTCAACCAAACTTGGCGTGTTGCATGAGTGCAACAGGTTGTTGTGACTTAATTGTTGCGCAAGTGCTATGGAGGCCATGTCCTGCTCTGGACTGCTTGGCCCCTCCATTGCTGCTTGCAGCTATATTTATTATTATTCTTCTTAGGACTGGGTGTCTATGGCAGCCCCCATAAGCGCTTGGTCGAAAGTTGTGAAATTTGGCACACTCATTGGGAACAGTCCCCTAGTCCAATTCACAAAGTTTCATGTCCCATACTTGGGCACTCTAGCGCCACCAACGGGTCAAAGTTGGACTTGTGTTTACACACGCAACTTTTGAACCGTATGACCGATTTTCAAAAATGAGGTACCATTGGATTCCCTGGATCAAGCCGAGTTCAATGCACACCATGGCGTCAATTTCCGGTTATATAGATTTTCCGCTATTTCCGGTTTTATCAAAAACCTCTGAAAGCCTACTCCTCCTACAATTTTTGTCAAATCTTCTTCAAAATGACCAGATATGCTCTTCAGACCAAGCCGCACAAAAGTTATGGTAGAGCATTTTGATCCCTACAACCGTTTGTCCGTGAGAGCCAATCAAAATCAGCAGAATAGACACCAAACAGGAAATGAAGTCTTATCTCAGCAGTTCTTTGAGGCAGTGACACCAAATATGATATGCCTACCCGGAACCTTATTGTGAGTATGTCCTCCAAAAATTGTGTCATGTGACTAAAAGGGGGCGTGGCCGGAAGCATAAACGTGTTTTTGCTTATAACTGTTGAAGTGTTTACCTTAATAAAGTAATTTCTTTGTCGGTTGATGTCTTGTGAGATATCAAACTTGACCATCGATAATATTTCATAACCGAATTGACGCGGCCGCCATTTTGGATTTCATGGAAAAGTGTAAAAACCTTTTACACGCCCCAAATTTTGTCCAATGTTTACAAATTTTGGCACAGATGATCTTCAGACCAAGCTTCACAAAGCTGTCAGATGGATTTTCCATTTTCAAAACCGTTTATTCGGTAGAGACGATCAAAGGCGGCGGCGAAGCCGCAAAAGACACGTGAGAGCGTAACTCAGCAACCATTTGTGCGATTGTCACCAAACTTGGGTTCCATCGTTCCCACGAGGAGCAGAAGAGGCCTGTGGTGTTATACCAGAAAAAAAACTTTGAACACTCACTACTTTGGAACGCAAACAGATATTTCAACCAAACTTGGCGTGTTGCATGAGTGCAACAGGTTGTTGTGACTTAATTGTTGCGCAAGTGCTATGGAGGCCATGTCCTGCTCTGGACTGCTTGGCCCCTCCATTGCTGCTTGCAGCTATATTTATTATTATTCTTCTTAGGACTGGGTGTCTATGGCAGCCCCCATAAGCGCTTGGTCGAAAGTTGTGAAATTTGGCACACTCATTGGGGACAGTCCCCTGGTCCAATTCACAAAGTTTCATGTCCCATACTTGGGAACTCTAGCGCCACCAACGGGTCAAAGTTGGACTTGTGTTTACACACGCAACTTTTGAACCGTATGACCGATTTTCAAAAATGAGGTACCATTGGATTCCCTGGATCAAGCCGAGTTCAATGCACACCATGGCGTCAATTTCCGGTTATATAGATTTTCCGCTATTTCCGGTTTTATCAAAAACCTCTGAAAGCCTACTCCTCCTACAATTTTTGTCAAATCTTCTTCAAAATGACCAGATATGCTCTTCAGACCAAGCCGCACAAAAGTCATGGTAGAGCATTTTGATCCCTACAACCGTTTGTCCGTGAGAGCCAATCAAAATCAGCAGAATAGACACCAAACAGGAAATGAAGTCTTATCTCAGCAGTTCTTTGAGGCAGTGACACCAAATATGATATGCCTACCCGGAACCTTATTGTGAGTATGTCCTCCAAAAATTGTGTCATGTGACTAAAAGGGGGCGTGGCCGGAAGCATAAACGTGTTTTTGCTTATAACTGTTGAAGTGTTTACCTTAATAAAGTAATTTCTTTGTCGGTTGATGTCTTGTGAGATATCAAACTTGACCATCGATAATATTTCATAACCGAATTGACGCGGCCGCCATTTTGGATTTCATGGAAAAGTGTAAAAACCTTTTACACGCCCCAAATTTTGTCCAATGTTTACAAATTTTGGCACAGATGATCTTCAGACCAAGCTTCACAAAGCTGTCAGATGGATTTTCCATTTTCAAAACCGTTTATTCGGTAGAGACGATCAAAGGCGGCGGCGAAGCCGCAAAAGACACGTGAGAGCGTAACTCAGCAACCATTTGTGCGATTGTCACCAAACTTGGGTTCCATCGTTCCCACGAGGAGCAGAAGAGGCCTGTGGTGTTATACCAGAAAAAAAACTTTGAACACTCACTACTTTGGAACGCAAACAGATATTTCAACCAAACTTGGCGTGTTGCATGAGTGCAACAGGTTGTTGTGACTTAATTGTTGCGCAAGTGCTATGGAGGCCATGTCCTGCTCTGGACTGCTTGGCCCCTCCATTGCTGCTTGCAGCTATATTTATTATTATTCTTCTTAGGACTGGGTGTCTATGGCAGCCCCCATAAGCGCTTGGTCGAAAGTTGTGAAATTTGGCACACTCATTGGGGACAGTCCCCTGGTCCAATTCACAAAGTTTCATGTCCCATACTTGGGAACTCTAGCGCCACCAACGGGTCAAAGTTGGACTTGTGTTTACACACGCAACTTTTGAACCGTATGACCGATTTTCAAAAATGAGGTACCATTGGATTCCCTGGATCAAGCCGAGTTCAATGCACACCATGGCGTCAATTTCCGGTTATATAGATTTTCCGCTATTTCCGGTTTTATCAAAAACCTCTGAAAGCCTACTCCTCCTACAATTTTTGTCAAATCTTCTTCAAAATGACCAGATATGCTCTTCAGACCAAGCCGCACAAAAGTCATGGTAGAGCATTTTGATCCCTACAACCGTTTGTCCGTGAGAGCCAATCAAAATCAGCAGAATAGACACCAAACAGGAAATGAAGTCTTATCTCAGCAGTTCTTTGAGGCAGTGACACCAAATATGATATGCCTACCCGGAACCTTATTGTGAGTATGTCCTCCAAAAATTGTGTCATGTGACTAAAAGGGGGCGTGGCCGGAAGCATAAACGTGTTTTTGCTTATAACTGTTGAAGTGTTTACCTTAATAAAGTAATTTCTTTGTCGGTTGATGTCTTGTGAGATATCAAACTTGACCATCGATAATATTTCATAACCGAATTGACGCGGCCGCCATTTTGGATTTCATGGAAAAGTGTAAAAACCTTTTACACGCCCCAAATTTTGTCCAATGTTTACAAATTTTGGCACAGATGATCTTCAGACCAAGCTTCACAAAGCTGTCAGATGGATTTTCCATTTTCAAAACCGTTTATTCGGTAGAGACGATCAAAGGCGGCGGCGAAGCCGCAAAAGACACGTGAGAGCGTAACTCAGCAACCATTTGTGCGATTGTCACCAAACTTGGGTTCCATCGTTCCCACGAGGAGCAGAAGAGGCCTGTGGTGTTATACCAGAAAAAAAACTTTGAACACTCACTACTTTGGAACGCAAACAGATATTTCAACCAAACTTGGCGTGTTGCATGAGTGCAACAGGTTGTTGTGACTTAATTGTTGCGCAAGTGCTATGGAGGCCATGTCCTGCTCTGGACTGCTTGGCCCCTCCATTGCTGCTTGCAGCTATATTTATTATTATTCTTCTTAGGACTGGGTGTCTATGGCAGCCCCCATAAGCGCTTGGTCGAAAGTTGTGAAATTTGGCACACTCATTGGGGACAGTCCCCTGGTCCAATTCACAAAGTTTCATGTCCCATACTTGGGAACTCTAGCGCCACCAACGGGTCAAAGTTGGACTTGTGTTTACACACGCAACTTTTGAACCGTATGACCGATTTTCAAAAATGAGGTACCATTGGATTCCCTGGATCAAGCCGAGTTCAATGCACACCATGGCGTCAATTTCCGGTTATATAGATTTTCCGCTATTTCCGGTTTTATCAAAAACCTCTGAAAGCCTACTCCTCCTACAATTTTTGTCAAATCTTCTTCAAAATGACCAGATATGCTCTTCAGACCAAGCCGCACAAAAGTCATGGTAGAGCATTTTGATCCCTACAACCGTTTGTCCGTGAGAGCCAATCAAAATCAGCAGAATAGACACCAAACAGGAAATGAAGTCTTATCTCAGCAGTTCTTTGAGGCAGTGACACCAAATATGATATGCCTACCCGGAACCTTATTGTGAGTATGTCCTCCAAAAATTGTGTCATGTGACTAAAAGGGGGCGTGGCCGGAAGCATAAACGTGTTTTTGCTTATAACTGTTGAAGTGTTTACCTTAATAAAGTAATTTCTTTGTCGGTTGATGTCTTGTGAGATATCAAACTTGACCATCGATAATATTTCATAACCGAATTGACGCGGCCGCCATTTTGGATTTCATGGAAAAGTGTAAAAACCTTTTACACGCCCCAAATTTTGTCCAATGTTTACAAATTTTGGCACAGATGATCTTCAGACCAAGCTTCACAAAGCTGTCAGATGGATTTTCCATTTTCAAAACCGTTTATTCGGTAGAGACGATCAAAGGCGGCGGCGAAGCCGCAAAAGACACGTGAGAGCGTAACTCAGCAACCATTTGTGCGATTGTCACCAAACTTGGGTTCCATCGTTCCCACGAGGAGCAGAAGAGGCCTGTGGTGTTATACCAGAAAAAAAACTTTGAACACTCACTACTTTGGAACGCAAACAGATATTTCAACCAAACTTGGCGTGTTGCATGAGTGCAACAGGTTGTTGTGACTTAATTGTTGCGCAAGTGCTATGGAGGCCATGTCCTGCTCTGGACTGCTTGGCCCCTCCATTGCTGCTTGCAGCTATATTTATTATTATTCTTCTTAGGACTGGGTGTCTATGGCAGCCCCCATAAGCGCTTGGTCGAAAGTTGTGAAATTTGGCACACTCATTGGGGACAGTCCCCTGGTCCAATTCACAAAGTTTCATGTCCCATACTTGGGAACTCTAGCGCCACCAACGGGTCAAAGTTGGACTTGTGTTTACACACGCAACTTTTGAACCGTATGACCGATTTTCAAAAATGAGGTACCATTGGATTCCCTGGATCAAGCCGAGTTCAATGCACACCATGGCGTCAATTTCCGGTTATATAGATTTTCCGCTATTTCCGGTTTTATCAAAAACCTCTGAAAGCCTACTCCTCCTACAATTTTTGTCAAATCTTCTTCAAAATGACCAGATATGCTCTTCAGACCAAGCCGCACAAAAGTCATGGTAGAGCATTTTGATCCCTACAACCGTTTGTCCGTGAGAGCCAATCAAAATCAGCAGAATAGACACCAAACAGGAAATGAAGTCTTATCTCAGCAGTTCTTTGAGGCAGTGACACCAAATATGATATGCCTACCCGGAACCTTATTGTGAGTATGTCCTCCAAAAATTGTGTCATGTGACTAAAAGGGGGCGTGGCCGGAAGCATAAACGTGTTTTTGCTTATAACTGTTGAAGTGTTTACCTTAATAAAGTAATTTCTTTGTCGGTTGATGTCTTGTGAGATATCAAACTTGACCATCGATAATATTTCATAACCGAATTGACGCGGCCGCCATTTTGGATTTCATGGAAAAGTGTAAAAACCTTTTACACGCCCCAAATTTTGTCCAATGTTTACAAATTTTGGCACAGATGATCTTCAGACCAAGCTTCACAAAGCTGTCAGATGGATTTTCCATTTTCAAAACCGTTTATTCGGTAGAGACGATCAAAGGCGGCGGCGAAGCCGCAAAAGACACGTGAGAGCGTAACTCAGCAACCATTTGTGCGATTGTCACCAAACTTGGGTTCCATCGTTCCCACGAGGAGCAGAAGAGGCCTGTGGTGTTATACCAGAAAAAAAACTTTGAACACTCACTACTTTGGAACGCAAACAGATATTTCAACCAAACTTGGCGTGTTGCATGAGTGCAACAGGTTGTTGTGACTTAATTGTTGCGCAAGTGCTATGGAGGCCATGTCCTGCTCTGGACTGCTTGGCCCCTCCATTGCTGCTTGCAGCTATATTTATTATTATTCTTCTTAGGACTGGGTGTCTATGGCAGCCCCCATAAGCGCTTGGTCGAAAGTTGTGAAATTTGGCACACTCATTGGGGACAGTCCCCTGGTCCAATTCACAAAGTTTCATGTCCCATACTTGGGAACTCTAGCGCCACCAACGGGTCAAAGTTGGACTTGTGTTTACACACGCAACTTTTGAACCGTATGACCGATTTTCAAAAATGAGGTACCATTGGATTCCCTGGATCAAGCCGAGTTCAATGCACACCATGGCGTCAATTTCCGGTTATATAGATTTTCCGCTATTTCCGGTTTTATCAAAAACCTCTGAAAGCCTACTCCTCCTACAATTTTTGTCAAATCTTCTTCAAAATGACCAGATATGCTCTTCAGACCAAGCCGCACAAAAGTCATGGTAGAGCATTTTGATCCCTACAACCGTTTGTCCGTGAGAGCCAATCAAAATCAGCAGAATAGACACCAAACAGGAAATGAAGTCTTATCTCAGCAGTTCTTTGAGGCAGTGACACCAAATATGATATGCCTACCCGGAACCTTATTGTGAGTATGTCCTCCAAAAATTGTGTCATGTGACTAAAAGGGGGCGTGGCCGGAAGCATAAACGTGTTTTTGCTTATAACTGTTGAAGTGTTTACCTTAATAAAGTAATTTCTTTGTCGGTTGATGTCTTGTGAGATATCAAACTTGACCATCGATAATATTTCATAACCGAATTGACGCGGCCGCCATTTTGGATTTCATGGAAAAGTGTAAAAACCTTTTACACGCCCCAAATTTTGTCCAATGTTTACAAATTTTGGCACAGATGATCTTCAGACCAAGCTTCACAAAGCTGTCAGATGGATTTTCCATTTTCAAAACCGTTTATTCGGTAGAGACGATCAAAGGCGGCGGCGAAGCCGCAAAAGACACGTGAGAGCGTAACTCAGCAACCATTTGTGCGATTGTCACCAAACTTGGGTTCCATCGTTCCCACGAGGAGCAGAAGAGGCCTGTGGTGTTATACCAGAAAAAAAACTTTGAACACTCACTACTTTGGAACGCAAACAGATATTTCAACCAAACTTGGCGTGTTGCATGAGTGCAACAGGTTGTTGTGACTTAATTGTTGCGCAAGTGCTATGGAGGCCATGTCCTGCTCTGGACTGCTTGGCCCCTCCATTGCTGCTTGCAGCTATATTTATTATTATTCTTCTTAGGACTGGGTGTCTATGGCAGCCCCCATAAGCGCTTGGTCGAAAGTTGTGAAATTTGGCACACTCATTGGGGACAGTCCCCTGGTCCAATTCACAAAGTTTCATGTCCCATACTTGGGAACTCTAGCGCCACCAACGGGTCAAAGTTGGACTTGTGTTTACACACGCAACTTTTGAACCGTATGACCGATTTTCAAAAATGAGGTACCATTGGATTCCCTGGATCAAGCCGAGTTCAATGCACACCATGGCGTCAATTTCCGGTTATATAGATTTTCCGCTATTTCCGGTTTTATCAAAAACCTCTGAAAGCCTACTCCTCCTACAATTTTTGTCAAATCTTCTTCAAAATGACCAGATATGCTCTTCAGACCAAGCCGCACAAAAGTCATGGTAGAGCATTTTGATCCCTACAACCGTTTGTCCGTGAGAGCCAATCAAAATCAGCAGAATAGACACCAAACAGGAAATGAAGTCTTATCTCAGCAGTTCTTTGAGGCAGTGACACCAAATATGATATGCCTACCCGGAACCTTATTGTGAGTATGTCCTCCAAAAATTGTGTCATGTGACTAAAAGGGGGCGTGGCCGGAAGCATAAACGTGTTTTTGCTTATAACTGTTGAAGTGTTTACCTTAATAAAGTAATTTCTTTGTCGGTTGATGTCTTGTGAGATATCAAACTTGACCATCGATAATATTTCATAACCGAATTGACGCGGCCGCCATTTTGGATTTCATGGAAAAGTGTAAAAACCTTTTACACGCCCCAAATTTTGTCCAATGTTTACAAATTTTGGCACAGATGATCTTCAGACCAAGCTTCACAAAGCTGTCAGATGGATTTTCCATTTTCAAAACCGTTTATTCGGTAGAGACGATCAAAGGCGGCGGCGAAGCCGCAAAAGACACGTGAGAGCGTAACTCAGCAACCATTTGTGCGATTGTCACCAAACTTGGGTTCCATCGTTCCCACGAGGAGCAGAAGAGGCCTGTGGTGTTATACCAGAAAAAAAACTTTGAACACTCACTACTTTGGAACGCAAACAGATATTTCAACCAAACTTGGCGTGTTGCATGAGTGCAACAGGTTGTTGTGACTTAATTGTTGCGCAAGTGCTATGGAGGCCATGTCCTGCTCTGGACTGCTTGGCCCCTCCATTGCTGCTTGCAGCTATATTTATTATTATTCTTCTTAGGACTGGGTGTCTATGGCAGCCCCCATAAGCGCTTGGTCGAAAGTTGTGAAATTTGGCACACTCATTGGGGACAGTCCCCTGGTCCAATTCACAAAGTTTCATGTCCCATACTTGGGAACTCTAGCGCCACCAACGGGTCAAAGTTGGACTTGTGTTTACACACGCAACTTTTGAACCGTATGACCGATTTTCAAAAATGAGGTACCATTGGATTCCCTGGATCAAGCCGAGTTCAATGCACACCATGGCGTCAATTTCCGGTTATATAGATTTTCCGCTATTTCCGGTTTTATCAAAAACCTCTGAAAGCCTACTCCTCCTACAATTTTTGTCAAATCTTCTTCAAAATGACCAGATATGCTCTTCAGACCAAGCCGCACAAAAGTCATGGTAGAGCATTTTGATCCCTACAACCGTTTGTCCGTGAGAGCCAATCAAAATCAGCAGAATAGACACCAAACAGGAAATGAAGTCTTATCTCAGCAGTTCTTTGAGGCAGTGACACCAAATATGATATGCCTACCCGGAACCTTATTGTGAGTATGTCCTCCAAAAATTGTGTCATGTGACTAAAAGGGGGCGTGGCCGGAAGCATAAACGTGTTTTTGCTTATAACTGTTGAAGTGTTTACCTTAATAAAGTAATTTCTTTGTCGGTTGATGTCTTGTGAGATATCAAACTTGACCATCGATAATATTTCATAACCGAATTGACGCGGCCGCCATTTTGGATTTCATGGAAAAGTGTAAAAACCTTTTACACGCCCCAAATTTTGTCCAATGTTTACAAATTTTGGCACAGATGATCTTCAGACCAAGCTTCACAAAGCTGTCAGATGGATTTTCCATTTTCAAAACCGTTTATTCGGTAGAGACGATCAAAGGCGGCGGCGAAGCCGCAAAAGACACGTGAGAGCGTAACTCAGCAACCATTTGTGCGATTGTCACCAAACTTGGGTTCCATCGTTCCCACGAGGAGCAGAAGAGGCCTGTGGTGTTATACCAGAAAAAAAACTTTGAACACTCACTACTTTGGAACGCAAACAGATATTTCAACCAAACTTGGCGTGTTGCATGAGTGCAACAGGTTGTTGTGACTTAATTGTTGCGCAAGTGCTATGGAGGCCATGTCCTGCTCTGGACTGCTTGGCCCCTCCATTGCTGCTTGCAGCTATATTTATTATTATTCTTCTTAGGACTGGGTGTCTATGGCAGCCCCCATAAGCGCTTGGTCGAAAGTTGTGAAATTTGGCACACTCATTGGGGACAGTCCCCTGGTCCAATTCACAAAGTTTCATGTCCCATACTTGGGAACTCTAGCGCCACCAACGGGTCAAAGTTGGACTTGTGTTTACACACGCAACTTTTGAACCGTATGACCGATTTTCAAAAATGAGGTACCATTGGATTCCCTGGATCAAGCCGAGTTCAATGCACACCATGGCGTCAATTTCCGGTTATATAGATTTTCCGCTATTTCCGGTTTTATCAAAAACCTCTGAAAGCCTACTCCTCCTACAATTTTTGTCAAATCTTCTTCAAAATGACCAGATATGCTCTTCAGACCAAGCCGCACAAAAGTCATGGTAGAGCATTTTGATCCCTACAACCGTTTGTCCGTGAGAGCCAATCAAAATCAGCAGAATAGACACCAAACAGGAAATGAAGTCTTATCTCAGCAGTTCTTTGAGGCAGTGACACCAAATATGATATGCCTACCCGGAACCTTATTGTGAGTATGTCCTCCAAAAATTGTGTCATGTGACTAAAAGGGGGCGTGGCCGGAAGCATAAACGTGTTTTTGCTTATAACTGTTGAAGTGTTTACCTTAATAAAGTAATTTCTTTGTCGGTTGATGTCTTGTGAGATATCAAACTTGACCATCGATAATATTTCATAACCGAATTGACGCGGCCGCCATTTTGGATTTCATGGAAAAGTGTAAAAACCTTTTACACGCCCCAAATTTTGTCCAATGTTTACAAATTTTGGCACAGATGATCTTCAGACCAAGCTTCACAAAGCTGTCAGATGGATTTTCCATTTTCAAAACCGTTTATTCGGTAGAGACGATCAAAGGCGGCGGCGAAGCCGCAAAAGACACGTGAGAGCGTAACTCAGCAACCATTTGTGCGATTGTCACCAAACTTGGGTTCCATCGTTCCCACGAGGAGCAGAAGAGGCCTGTGGTGTTATACCAGAAAAAAAACTTTGAACACTCACTACTTTGGAACGCAAACAGATATTTCAACCAAACTTGGCGTGTTGCATGAGTGCAACAGGTTGTTGTGACTTAATTGTTGCGCAAGTGCTATGGAGGCCATGTCCTGCTCTGGACTGCTTGGCCCCTCCATTGCTGCTTGCAGCTATATTTATTATTATTCTTCTTAGGACTGGGTGTCTATGGCAGCCCCCATAAGCGCTTGGTCGAAAGTTGTGAAATTTGGCACACTCATTGGGGACAGTCCCCTGGTCCAATTCACAAAGTTTCATGTCCCATACTTGGGCACTCTAGCGCCACCAACGGGTCAAAGTTGGACTTGTGTTTACACACGCAACTTTTGAACCGTATGATCGATTTTCAAAAATGAGGTACTATTGGATTCCCTGGATCAAGCCGAGTGCAATGCACACCATGGCGTCAATTTCCGGTTATATAGATTTTCCGCTATTTCCGGTTTTATCAAAAACCTCTGAAAGCCTACTCCTCCTACAATTTTTGTCAAATCTTCTTCAAAATGACCAGATATGCTCTTCAGACCAAGCCGCACAAAAGTTATGGTAGAGCATTTTGATCCCTACAACCTTTTGTCCGTGAGAGCCAATCAAAATCAGCAGAATAGACACCAAACAGGAAATGAAGTCTTATCTCAGCAGTTCTTTGAGGCAGTGACACCAAATATGATATGCCTACTCGGAACCTTATTGTGAGTATGTCCTCCAAAAATTGTGTCATGTGACTAAAAGGGGGCGTGGCCGGAAGCATAAACGTGTTTTTGCTTATAACTGTTGAAGTGTTTACCTTAATAAAGTAATTTCTTTGTCGGTTGATGTCTTGTGAGATATCAAACTTGACCATCGATAATATTTCATAACAACCGAATTGACGCGGCCGCCATTTTGGATTTAATGGAAAAGTGTAAAAACCTTTTACACGCCCCAAATTGTGTCATATGTTTACTAAATTTGGCACAGATGATCTTCAGACCAAGCTTCACAAAGGTATCTGGATGGATTTTCCATTTTCGAAACCGTTTGTTCGGTAGAGACGATCAAAGGCAGCGGGGAAGCCGCAAAAGACACGTGAGAGCGTGACTCAGCAACCATTTGCGCGATTGTCACCAAACTTGGGTTCCATCGTTCCCACGAGGAGCAGAGGAGGCCTGTGGTGTTATACCAGAAAAAACACTTTGAACACTCACTACTTTGGAACGCAAACAGATATTTCAACCAAACTTGGTGTGTTGCATGAGTGCAACAGGTTGTTGTAACTTAATTGTTGCGCAAGTGCTATGGAGGCCATGTCTTGCTCTGGACTGCTTGGCCCCTCCATTGCTGCTTGCAGCTATATTTGGTGGCCAAGCCGCGAAGCGGCGAAGCCACATAAGTGATTCTACCTTTTCTTATTAGGGTTCCTCCGGTAGGAGGGAACCCTATTGTTATTGGTGGTATTATTATTATTATTATGTTTTACCCATGGAAGTCAATGGCAGCCCCTAGAGCACAACGGTAAAAAGTTGTGAAATTTGGCATGTTGAAACTGCAGACCATTAGTAACTACCATACCAAACATGGGCCATGTGAGACAATAGGTGGCGCTACAGGCCACGCCCCAATATGTCAATTTTCAAAGCGATGCCATTTGCAGGCCATAAGTCCCAAGACTCTGAAATTCATTACATATGCCTTATTTCTGATGAGGAACAAAAAAGCCTCCGGAACCTATAACGGCCGCCATATTGGATTTTTCTGTACAATAAAGATTAAGGAAACACGTTTTTTCGCTACTCCTCCTACATTTTTGGTCAAATCTTTTTCACAATTGCCAGACAGGATCTCCAGATTGAGCCTCACAAAAGTTATCACTGGAATTTTTATTTTCGAAATCGTTTGTCCGGTACAGCCAATCAAAATCATCAACAAAGGATCAAAACAGGAAGTTGGGTCAAATCTCAAAAAATCTTTGAGATATCAACACCAAACTTGATATATCGGTGGAAGACACTACAACATGTTCCCGTGTGAAAAATTGACTTAATATCTTAAAAAATGACTGATATAAAGCAAATCAAAATTATCGCTAACGCTAAAATAATGCTTTACACATCCACCGGTCTAAAGCGGATACTCTGATACTATCACTAGATCATATGAAGACTCTTGAGAATGTTTAGTATTCAAATCTGAAAAAAAGTTGAATGTAAGATGAAAAGTCGATTTTTGGTGAATATTTGAAACATGCATGCTTGGCTAATTTCAGAGTTTTTGGGGCTAAATCCTCTCTCCCCTCCTCCTGCCCGCGTGTGCTCCAAATCCTCACACACTCAGCCTTCCCTTGACACACGCGCGGCAAAGACGCACACGCAACATTTCAGGAGAGTGTGGGCTGACCAAGCCCCCACTCATTCCTTGGTCTTTAGCAAAGGCCCATGTGGATCTTGATGGTTTGGCATTTCCGATTTTGTATGCAATGGTAAAAAGGTCTCAAATCCTGAAACATTGATAGTAAAGGCCGAGAAACACTTTAACAAAAGCCCATGTGGATCTTCTTGGTATTGTATTTCCGATTTTGTATGCAATGGTAAAAGGTTATATAAATCCTGAAACATTGATAGTATAGACCAAGAGTAACTACCACACCACAAATGGCCCACCATTACCCATAGGTGGCGCTACAGGCCACGCCCTAAAGCACAAAGATACAAGGCTTTCTAGAATGGATAGGCTCACCAAGCCCCCTCCCTTCACTTCTTGGCTTGAAATAAAGGCCCATGTGGATCTTGATAGTATTGCATTTCCGATTTTGTATGCAATGGTAAAAAGGTCTCAAAATCCTGAAACATAGATAGTATAGGCCAAGAAACACTTTAACAAAAGCCCATGTGGATCTTGTTGGTATTGCATTTCCGATTTTGTATGCAATGGTAAAAAGTTATAAAAATCCTGAAACATTGATAGTAGAGACCAAGAGTAACTACCACACCACAAATGGCCCACCATTACCCATAGGTGGCGCTACAGGTTACGCCCTAAAGCACAAGATACAAGGCTTTCTGGAATGGATAGGCTCACCAAGCCCCCTCCCTTCACTTCTTGGCTTGAAATAAAGGCCCATGTGGATCTTGATGGTATTGCATTTCCGATTTTGTATGCAATGGTAAAAAGGTCTCAAAATCCTGAAACATAGATAGTATAGGCCAAGAAACACTTTAACAAAAGCCCATGTGGATCTTGTTGGTATTGCATTTTCGATTTTGTATGCAATGGTAAACAGTTCTCCAAATCCTGAAACATTGATAGTATAGGCCATGAGTAACTACCACACCACAAAAGACCCACCATTATCCATAGGTGGCGCTATGGCCACCCCCCAATTGTCCATTTTCAAAGTGCTGCCATTTGCATCCCATTTGTCCCAAAATTCTGAAATTCATTACATATGCTTTATTTCTCATGAGGAACAAAAAAGCCTCTAGAACCTATAACGGCACCCACACAAATCTGAAAAATAGTTCAATGTAAGATGAAAAGTAGATTCATTGTGAATATTTAAAATATGTATGCTTGGCTAATTTCTAATGCTTTTTCCCCAAATCCTATCTGTAATTTGTTTAAACAAACGTAGCCTTTTAAACCTCTAGGTTTAATTCTCTCTTTTATACATTTAATGTTGGATTTGACATTTAACAGACATTTAATCATTTAGCAAGTTGTTTGACTCAAAAACCATAACAGTACATGGCCCCAACAGTACCAAGCTCCCACCTTCACTCCTTAGTCTAGTAGCCATTTTAGACTAGTAGGCATTGTGTGGTTAGTTTGGCCACAGCTAATTTTACTGTTAAAATAAACAGAAGGTCTTCTTCTTCAGAACTATACAGTTGAATCAACCAAACACAGCTTGGTCATGTTATCACCTTCTTTGGCACATCTAAACTAAGGACTAGACTTTTAAGAAAGCATGACCAAAGCAATTTGGTGAGGGCGGGTTCCTACATAAACAGTTGGTGACAAAGAATTTCAGACAATAACTTAAACATAGTCTTGCATTAAGAGTAGAGTCAACAAATTGAATAACTGTGCTAATGGTTGTTGAAACTCATTGCTCTGAGTTGGTGCATGTCAATTTAGGCAGAAGTCCATGTCTGGTGATATTTGACAACCTCAAACAGCATGAGTCTGCCACTGGGCCTATTGAAAAGGCTCTTGTTTTGATTTGCAATGCAACTATGGGGTGCCAAGCTGGGCCCAGTTGTACTGTTAGAAAGGCCAGTTACATTAAACATTATTGTTGTCATATAGTTTTCTTCCCAGCATTGCAGGCACTAATAAAAGCAGTGGTGTCCAGAAATGTTTCGTAGGAGTGGCGAAAAAGAGAAGCAGAACAGTGGAACACCATCCCACTACCATTATCTCTTATTCACTCTCATCTGTGTTGTATATCTGTAACTGGTATAGTATGGGACAACATGAATGTTTCAAAGTCAAAGTGTAGTAGCGTAGAATAGAGGAACTGGGTGTACAAGCTTCCGCTTGCGGAATGAATGCTCCGTGACATGTTTTATAAAACTTGAGAAGGCTCCCTTTATTCGTGTTGTGTGTCCAGTATATAACGTCTCGCCCTGCCTTATCCTACCGCCCTGCTCCCCGGCCCCTTGTAGTAGCCTCATCTCCATGCCCATAACATTACGCCATTAACTAGATCCAGTTACATGACACTGGGAAATGGGTGCTGATGTGGAAAGTCCCCAAAAACAGCAGAAAACAAGGAAAATATTAATCCACCAGTCATTTTTACATTTCAAATATGGAGGCATCTATTGGAACTAGTGGTAACTCCTTTGTTGTACACCCAACAAATATTGGCCTACTTTACATATAATACATATATAACTATACTTGTAGGCCTTAATGTAGTTGTTGTCCTACCATTACATACATGTCCTTTACTAAAGTGTATCTTCCCTTTCATAAAGTTATTGTTGTAATCAAAGCTTTTAAAGAATGGATCTCTGCATGGTGGGCCTGACCAGAGCGCGGGTGGCCTGGCAGAACACGCTTCAAAGTTGTCACTTTCAAAAGGGTGGCATTTTAACCCTGTTTGTCCAAAATGTCTAAAAGTTGGTACACATGCCTTATATTGCTCATGGGGAACAAAAGAGTGTCAAGAACCCATAACGTCGGCAGCATGGATATTTCTCTAGAGTGACAATTTGTGAAGAATTTCAGAAAATGACTTAAAATCAGCCATTGAGCCAGTTGTCTTGAAATGTTGTGTACATGTATGAAATACATGTCTGTGTCATGTCAATTTGGTAATGGTTTGAAATGTTATGGAGGAACCCGCCATTGCTGCCTGCAGCTATATTTAGGATTCCTCCGTCAGGAGGAAACCTATTGTTATTGTTAGTTTTATTATTAGGATTCCTCCGTCAGGAGGAAACCTATTGTTATTGTTAGTTTTATTAGGATTCCTCCGTCAGGAGGAAACCTATTGTTATTGTTCGTTTTATTATTAGGATTCCTCCGTCAGGAGGAAACCTATTGTTATTGTTAGTTTTATTGGTGGCCAAGCCGCGAAGCGGCGAAGCCACATAAGTGATTCTACCTTTTCTTATTATTATTGGTGGCCAAGCCGCGAAGCGGCGAAGCCACATAAGTGATTCTACCTTTTCTTATTAGGATTCCTCCGTCAGGAGGAAACCTATTGTTATTGTTAGTTTTATTATTATTATTATTATTATTCTTGTTCCATGGAAGTCAATGGCAGCCCCTAGAACCCTTCGACAACGTTTTGTGAAATTTGGCACACTCATTAAGGACAGTTGATTCTATACCTACACCAAGTTTCATGTCTCCCATTAGACCACTCCAGCGCCACCAACGGGTCAAAGTTGGACTTGTGTTTACACACGCAACTTTTGAACCGTATGACCCATTTTCGAAAATGAGGTACCATTGGATTCCCTGGATCAAGCCGAGTTCAACGCACCCCATGGCGTCAATTTCCGGTTATGTAGATTTTCCGCTATTTCCGGTTTTATCAAAAACCTTTGAAAGCCTACTCCTCCTACAATTTTTGTCATATCTTCTTCAAAGTTACCAGAGATGATCTTCAGACCAAGCCTCACAAAAGTTATCGAAAATAATTTTGATCCTCGCAACCGTTTGTCCGGTACAGCCAATCAAATTCATCAGAAAAGCCGCCAAACAGGATGTGAAGTCATGTCTCAGCAAATCTTTGAGATATCAACACGAAACTTGGTATATCGATGGAAGACAGTACAACATGTTACCGTGTGCAAAGGCAACTTCATATCTCCAAAAATGATTGATATAAAGCAAATTGAACTTATCGCTAACGCTAAAATAATGCTTTACACATCAGCCAGTCAAAAACTGATACTCTGATTCAATCACAAGTTCATATGAAGACTCTTGAGAATGTTTATAACACAAATCTGTGAAAAAGTTGACTGTAAGATCAAAGGTCGATTTTTGGTGAATATTTGAAACATGCTTGCTTGGCTAATTTCTAGCCAAATTTCCAATGAATGTCTCCCCTCCTCCTGCCCGCGCGTGCTCCACATCCTCACACACTCAGCCTTAACTTACACACGCGCGGGCTTGGCAAGACGCACACGCAACATTTCAGGAGAGTGTGGGCTGACCAAGCCCCCACTCATTCCTTGGTTTCTAGCAAAGGCCTTGTGGATCTTGTAATCTTGGATCTCTTAACAAAAGCTGATCTTTTTAGTATTGCATTTCCGATTTTGTATGCAATGGTAAAAAGTTATACAAATCCTGAAACATTGATATATATATATATGTATTTATATATATATAAATCTTTATTTCAGACGCCAAGTTCCACATAAATTAACAGACATAGAGCTATAAAAAAGAGAGTAAAACGAAAACATAAAACATAGATAATACAGTGCATAAAAAGTATTAGGACTTTTGTGCCAATGTAGTCTTAAGTTCCAAGTAATCGATAGCAGCTCTTTAGAGGGTTGACCAGAGCCTCTACTATTCAGTTCTCAGACTTGTCCAGTCGACACATGAAACCATACATCAGTTGTCTCAGGAGTGCCTTACAGGTTGGTACGTGCTTAGACAGAAACAACTGACCAGCACTATGCCACCTAGGCACATTAAGTAGCAATCTAAAAGCATCATTGAAACCATACATCAGTTGTCTCAGGATTGCCTTACAGGTTGGTACGTGCTTAGACACAAACAACTGACTAGCACTATGCCACCTTGGCACATTAAGTAGCAATCTAAAAGCACCATTGTAGGCTACTTTCAGTATCTGTATACTCCTTTACCTGTACATAGACCACAAATGAGCAGTGTACAATGGTGTTATGTAGGTTCTAAACAGGGAACATTAAACTGAATCTGAGCACATAGAAAACGTCCTTAATAACATACTGGCCTGAGAATATATTTTACAGCGCTGTTGATACATATCGTTGTCATCTGTCCAATCATCAGAAATGACATGGCAGATATTTTATTTCCTCACAAACACCAAGGGGACTGCCAGATAAATAAAAGGTAGGGAAGGTTAATTTCCTGTCCTGATTACTTCTGACTATCATTATGTGGCTTTTCTTTGCATTATATTTTATATCATGATCTAAGCCATACTGAGAGCACACCCATAGCATCTGTTGCAACAGGCTGAGTGGAACCAGATAATCTGCGTACATCAGATGATTGAAAATAGATTCACCAACAAGACAGCCTGTATTTGTCTTATTCAGCTGGCTTGATAAGTCGTCCATATCCATATTAAACAAAAAGGGAAATCAAATTCCTCCTTGTCGAATTCCGTTACCAACATGGAAAGGAGCTGATACAACATTGTCCCATTTAACATGAAAAGTTTGATTGGCATACCAGAACACCAAAATCCTCACAAGAGGTTTAGGGACACCTCTCGCTATTAGCTTCATAAACAGTTTTTCATGACAAATTCGATCGAAAGCTTTGTAAGCATCAATAAAGCATAAAAATACAGATAAATTAAGACTTGTGTACCTGAGACAATCTCCTTCAGAGCATAGATACAGAGATCAGTACCATGTTTTCTTTAAAAACCAAACTGATTTTCTGCCGTCAGAATATACATTTCCAATTTCAATCAAATAATTCTCTCAAACACTTTAGACAAGATACTGGCCAATGCAATGGGTCGATAGTTGTCTATGCTGTTCAGTTTACCAGCCTTATCTTTAACAACAGGCACTAACAGTACTGACATAATAGAGTTCGGTAGAACACCATGAACCATAATTCCAGTGAGACACATGGCTAGAAATGGACTGAGTCTATAACTGGCATTTTTTAGATGCTCTGCAGAAATGCAATCCATACCACAAGCTTTGTTGTTGTCTAGCATGTGGATGGCATCATAAATATCTACTGATCTAACTATCAAGTCTGCAGAGATACCTTTATATTCATTATCAATTCTCACTGTGTTACTTTGAACACAATTAAATAGTTTACTGTAGTGCTCATGCCATAGATCAGCAATCTTCTCTGGACAACTAACCCCTTTGATATCAGAAGGGAGGGGAGTTCTATTATTATTTATGATCTTGACCTCCTTCCAGAAGTCAGTAAGATTGTTATTCTGCATCTTTCTGGCCAGCGAGTCTGCTCTCATTGTGTTTTCATTTCTCTTAATGAAATGAGTGCATATTTAAATCTAGCATTTGTGAGGTTTTTGTTATCAAGCAGCACTCCCTGTCTGGGTCTGCCTGCCTCTGACCAGACTCTAAAGGCTTCTCTAGCAGCAGCATGTTGCTCAGACACAAACTCATTCCAGACAGGCCGTGCGTTAGGGACCTTACTCTTGTGATTAGTAAAAGGTTCACTGGAAGCATAAAGACATTTGACAATATCATTATACATGGCACAGAGCTTTTCAGCATGATGTTTATCCTTGCAGTTCATATCCGTGCACATTAGGGCATCCCTAGAAAATGCAACATCACTATGTAAGCTGTCAGTTAATAGAGAATATCTGTGCATAACCTCTTTGGTCAATTTTGACCAGTCCAGTTTTCTTGGGGGGCCAGCAACAAGGGTACACTCTCAACATTTAGCAGCATAGCAACTGGTACGTGATCAGTGGTGGCCAGCCCATAACACATCTCTATACTTTCCAGTGAGTCATGAGCATCGGCTGTGGTTACAATATGGTCTAGCCAGGAAGTTGTGTGCCACGTTTCACTTATATAGGTAAAACTTGTATCAGGCAATAACGCTTGATATCATTAATTTAGTTTCATTACAGAACTGCTGCAGATGTTGTGCGAAAAAAAACGCTTATCTGACATGTCAGCATTAAAATCACCCATGACATAGACACAACATGAACTATTGTCCTCTATGAAGGACTGAATAAAAGCTAACCTGTTCTGAAATTCATCCTCATGGTCATAGGATTCATATGATGTGTACACATTTACAATAGTACATTTATTTTCATTGTGATTAAACTCCAACCCAATAGCCCAGTCAACGTTAAGCCACACCACCTTTACCGTTGGGTCATATTTTATGTTCCACAGTATAGCTACACCACCAGCTATCCTCCCACAAACCATTCTCATGCTGAGATCGGTAGTGGACTCTCCAGCACCATGAAAGTTCTTGTGTAGGGAGTTCAATTTGTCCAGATTTTGCTTGGCCATCCAGGTTTCTTGAAGGCAGACAATGTCACTCTCGTCCAATAATGTGTCCACCACCAAACGTCTTGATCTATCAGCAGCAGTATGTCCTACTCGGAGGCCACGAGCGTTGTAGGATACAACCCGCATTAATGATCTACCACGGACCCATCAGGGCAGCTGGCCGGTGTGTCTGTCTCCCCGGTCTCTACATATAGGCCTACATTCATCCCAGCATCATGACTGAGCTGAAGCTCGGTACCCTGAGAACGGGGGGTGTGCTCTGGTCGAGCTTTTTTGAAAGTATAGACCAAGGGTAATTGCCACACCACAACTGTCCCACCATTACCCATAGGTGGCGCTACATTCCACGCCCTAAAGCACAAAGGCTTTCTGGAATGGATAGGCTAACCAAGCCCCTTCCCTTCACTCCTTGGGTTAAAATATAGGCCCTTGTGGATCTTTGTGGTATTATATTTCAGATTTGGTATCCCATTGGTAATTCTGCAGCATAGATTTTTCTATACAGTTCCAATTTGTCAAGAATATAAATTTTTCAAGGGTTCGCAATGTTTGGAGGAATCCGCCATTACTGCTTGCAGTTATATTTAGGATTCCTCCGTCAGGAGGAAACCTATTGTTATTGTTAGTTTTATTATTATTATTATTCTTGTTCCATGGAAGTCAATGGCAGCCCCTAGAACACTTCGACAACTTTTTGTGAAATTTGGCACACTCATTAAGGACAGTTGATTCTATACCTACACCAAGTTTCATGTCTCCCATTAGACCACTCCAGCGCCACCAATGGGTCAAAGTTGGACTTGTGTTTACACACGCAACTTTTGAACCGTATGACCCATTTTCAAAAATGAGGTACCATTGGATTCCCTGGTTCAAGCCGAGTTCAACGCACCCCATGGCGTCAATTTCCGGTTATATAGATTTTCCGCTACTTCCGGTTTTATCAAAAACCTTTGAAAGCCTACTCCTCCTACAATTTTTGTCATATCTTCTTCAAAGTTACCAGAGATGATCTTCAGACCAAGCGTCACAAAAGTTATCGAAAAGAATTTTGATCCTCACAACCGTTTGTCCGGTACAGCCAATCAAATTCATCAGAAAAGCCGCCAAACAGGATGTGAAGTCCTGTCTCAGCAAATCTTTGAGATATCAACACGAAACTTGGTATATCGATGGAAGACACTACAACATGTTACCGTGTGCAAAGGCAACTTCATATCTCCAAAAATGATTGATATAAAGCAAATTGAACTTATCGCTAACGCTAAAATAATGCTTTACACATCAGCCAGTCAAAAACTGATACTCTGATTCAATCACAAGTTCATATGAAGACTCTTGAGAATGTTTATAACACAAATCTGTGAAAAAGTTGACTGTAAGATCAAAGGTCGATTTTTGGTGAATATTTGAAACATGCTTGCTTGGCTAATTTCTAGCCAAATTTCCAATGAATGTCTCCCCTCCTCCTGCCCGCGCGTGCTCCACATCCTCACACACTCAGCCTTAACTTACACACGCGCGGGCTTGGCAAGACGCACACGCAACATTTCAGGAGAGTGTGGGCTGACCAAGCCCCCACTCATTCCTTGGTTTCTAGCCAAGGCCTTGTGGATCTTGTAATCTTGGATCTCTTAACAAAAGCTGATCTTTTTAGTATTGCATTTCCGATTTTGTATGCAATGGTAAAAAGTTATACAAATCCTGAAACATTGATATATATATATGTATTTATATATATATAAATCTTTATTTCAGACGCCAAGTTCCACATAAAATAACAGACATAGAGCTATAAAAAAGAGAGTAAAACGAAAACATAAAACATAGATAATACAGTGCATAAAAAGTATGAAGACTTTTGTGCCAATGTAGTCTTAAGTTCCAAGTAATCGATAGCAGCTCTTTAGAGGGTTGACCAGGGCCTCTACTATTCAGTTCTCAGACTTGTCCAGTCGACACATGAAACCATACATCAGTTGTCTCAGGAGTGCCTTACAGGTTGGTACGTGCTTAGACAGAAACAACTGACCAGCACTATGCCACCTAGGCACATTAAGTAGCAATCTAAAAGCATCATTGAAACCATACATCAGTTGTCTCAGGATTGCCTTACAGGTTGGTACGTGCTTAGACACAAACAACTGACTAGCACTATGCCACCTTGGCACATTAAGTAGCAATCTAAAAGCATCATTGTAGGCTACTTTCAGTATCTGTATACTCCTTTACCTGTACTTAGACCACAAATGAGCAGTGTACAATGGTGTTATGTAGGTTCTAAACAGGGAACATTTAACTGAATCTGAGCACATAGAAAACGTCCTTAATAACATACTGGCCTGAGAATATATTTGACAGCGCTGTTGATACATATCGTTGTCATCTGTCCAATCATCAGAAATGACATGGCAGATATTTTATTTCCTCACAAACACCAAGGGGACTGCCAGATAAATAAAAGGTAGGGAAGGTTAATTTCCTGTCCTGATTACTTCTGACTATCATTATGTGGCTTTTCTTTGCATTATATTTTATATCATGATCTAAGCCATACTGAGAGCACACCCATAGCATCTGTTGCAACAGGCTGAGTGGAACCAGATAATCTGCGTACATCAGATGATTGACAATAGATTCACCAACAAGACAGCCTGTATTTGTCTTATTCAGCTGGCTTGATAAGTCGTCCATATCCATATTAAACAAAAAGGGAAATCAAATTCCTCCTTGTCGAACTCCGTTACCAACATGGAAAGCAGCTGATACAACATTGTCCCATTTAACATGAAAAGTTTGATTTGCATACCAGAACACCAAAATCCTCACAAGAGGTTTAGGGAAACCTCTCGCTATTAGCTTCATAAACAGTTTTTCATGACAAATTCGATCGAAAGCTTTGTAAGCATCAATAAAGCATAAAAATACAGATGAATTAAGACTTGTGTACCTGAGACAATCTCCTTCAGAGCATAGATACAGAGATCAGTACCATGTTTTCTTTTAAAACCAAACTGATTTTCTGCAGTCAGAATATACATTTCCAATTTCAATCAAATAATTCTCTCAAACACTTTAGACAAGATACTGGCCAATGCAATGGGTCGATAGTTGTGTAGCCCGGGTGGTAAACATTTCTGTTGAAACAATCCTATTACATAAATATAAAAGTTTGAATACATAATACTTAAGTTCATAGTTTAATAAATAGACTTTAAGGTTTGAGAGTATGATTTTGATTTGATGAGAAATGCATATTGTTCATGTTTTACTGAATACAGCATTTGGAAATGTATATCTGTTGTTTAAAAAACGCATGTTAAAATGTACCGGTTACAAATATGAAGAGAGTAAGATGAATGTTTTGTGAATCTATGTTGTTGCTTTAATTTTGATTATGATGTTAAGCCAATCCGGTTTGAGGTCAAAGGGCAGGGTAACACGGGAAGTTGGGGTAGATGAGGTTGGAGTAGAAAAAGACAGAGCGAGCGGAGGAGTTGGAGGGAGAAGAAAATTGTAGCGTACGGTAAAATACCAAGAGTGAAGATTTTATATTATCATTAGTGGTGTTATGTTTATATTGTTGGGTGAATATCTCAACCAACAACAATAACCCAGAAAGAGGAGTTTGGCTGTTGGCGGTTTTGGATAAAGCACGGGCTTTGCCGCCAGACTAGCGACAGCGAGTGCCAGGTTGGAGCCGGTGGAGGTCGGGATTGTCGTCGTCCTCAGTCTTCTTCCTGAGTTGGTTCGTCTCGTAAATCCACGAGAGTATTTGGTCGGTCTCTCCTTCACCTGCTGCCGCCCTTCTGCCGCAGTGCGTGTGCTACCGCACTGCTGATCCGAGGTACCAGCTCCTTGTTATTTTGTGCCATCCTGGCGAAACAGCCATTTTGTTTACGGCTACAACGCACACGAGCTACACTCAGGCCTGCACCGTAGAACTGTACTGAATTAAGGTATTCGTGTAGTTAGCATTGCCGGCTAGTTTGTATTGTGTGTCCATGTGCATTACGATGTCATGTAAATGTTGAACCAATAACTGAAGAACTGATTTTTTGTCTGAAGTAAATCTTTCCTGTTTTTGTTTAACAGTTGGTTGTATTGTTTTTTTCATATGTTAAATTGGTTTAAGTTAGTAACAATTACTAACGAACTCAGGTTAGCCACCTCTCATTACAAATCCACCAAACTAGAGAGGCGCTACAGTTGTCTATGCTGTTCAGTTTACCAGCCTTATCTTTAACAACAGGCACTAACAGTACTGACATAATAGAGTTCGGTAGAACACCATGAACCATAATTCCAGTGAGACACATGGCTAGAAATGGACTGAGTCTATAACTGGCATTTTTTAGATGCTCTGCAGAAATGGAATCCATACCACAAGCTTTGTTGTTGTCTAGCATGTGGATGGCATCATAAATATCTACTGATCTAACTATCAAGTCTGCAGAGATACCTTTATATTGATTATCAATTCTCACTGTGTTACTTTGAACACAATTAAATAGTTTACTGTAGTGCTCATGCCATAGATCAGCAATCTTCTCTGGACAACTAACCCCTTTGATATCAGAAGGGAGGGGAGTTCTGTTATTATTTATGATCTTGACCTCCTTCCAGAAGTCAGTAAGATTGTTATTCTGCATCTTTCTGGCCAGCGAGTCTACTCTCATTGTGTTTTCATTTCTCTTAATGAAACGAGTGCATATTTAAATCTAGCATTTGTGAGGTTTTTGTTATCAAGCAGCACTCCCTGTCTGGGTCTGCCTGCCTCTGACCAGACTCTAAAGGCTTCTCTAGCAGCAGCATGTTGCTCAGACACAAACTCATTCCAGACAGGCCGTGCGTTAGGGACCTTACTCTTGTGATTAATAAAAGGTTCACTGGAAGCATAAAGACATTTGACAATATCATCATACATGGCACAGAGCTTTTCAGCATGATGTTTATCCTTGCAGTTCATATCCGTGCACATTAGGGCATCCCTAGAAAATGCAACATCACTATGTAAGCTGTCAGTTAATAGAGAATATCTGTGCCGAACCTCTTTGGTCAATTTTGACCAGTCCAGTTTTCTTGGGGGGCCAGCAACAAGGGTACAATCTCAACATTTAGCAGCATAGCAACTGGTATGTGATCAGTGGTGGCCAGCCCATAACACATCTCTATACTTTCCAGTGAGTCATGAGCATCGGCTGTGGTTACAATATGGTCTAGCCAGGAAGTTGTGTGCCACGTTTCACTTATATAGGTAAAACTTGTATCAGGCAATAACGCTTGATATAATTAATTTAGTTTCATTACAGAACTGCTGCAGATGTTGTGCGAATAAACGCTTATCTGACATTTCAGCATTAAAATCACCCATGACATAGACACAACATGAACTATTGTCCTCTATGAAGGACTGAATAAAAGCTAACCTGTTCTGAAATTCATCCTCATGGTCATAGGATTCATATGGTGTGTACACATTTACAATAGTAAATTTATTTTCATTGTGATTAAACTCCAACCCAATAGCCCAGTCAACGTTAAGCCACACCACCTTTACCGTTGGGTCATATTTTATGTTCCACAGTATAGCTACACCACCAGCTATCCTCCCACAAACCATTCTCATGCTGAGATTGGTAGTGGACTCTCCAGCACTATGAAACATCTTGTGTAGGGAGTTCAATTTGTCCAGATCTTGCTTGGCCATCCAGGTTTCTTGAAGGCAGACAATGTCACTCTCGTCCAGCAATGTGTCCACCACCAAACGTCTTGATCTATCAGCAGCAGTATGTCCTACTCGGAGGCCACGAGCGTTGTAGGATACAACCCGCATTAATGATCTACCACGGACCCATCAGGGCAGCTGGCCGGTGTGTCTGTCTCCCTGGTCTCTACATATAGGCCTACATTCATCCCAGCATCATGACTGAGCTGAAGCTCGGTACCCTGAGAGTGGGGGGTATGCTCTGGTCGAGCTTTTTTGAAAGTATAGACCAAGGGTAATTACCACACCACAACTGTCCCACCATTACCCATAGGTGGCGCTACATTCCACGCCCTAAAGCACAAAGGCTTTCTGGAATGGATAGGCTAACCAAGCCCCCTCCCTTCACTCCTTGGGTTGAAATAAAGGCCCTTGTGGATCTTGATGGTATTATATTTCAGATTTGGTATCCCATTGGTAATTCTGCAGCATAGATTTTTCTATACAGTTCCAATTTGTCAAGAATATACATTTTTCAATGGTTCGCAATGTTTGGAGGAATCCGCCATTACTGCTTGCAGTTATATTTATTATTATTATTACACTTCTTCTGTCATTGGAGTCTATGGCAGCCCCTAGAACCGTATGGTAAAAAGTTGTGAAATTTGGCACACTCATTAAGCACAATCCCTTCTTTATATTCACCAAGTTTCATGTCTTCCATTGGAGCACTCTAGCGCCACCAACTGGTCAAAGTTGGACTTGTGTTTACATACGTAACTTTTGAACCGTATGACCAATTTTCAAAAATGAGGTACCGTTGGATTCCCTGGATCGAGACGAGTTCAACGCACACCATGGCGTCAATTTCCGGTTATATAGATTTTCTGCCATTTTGAATTTTGTGAAAAAACGTTTTTTTGCTTCTCCTCCCTCAATTTTTGTCAAATCTTCCCCAGAATTGGCACACATCATCATCAGACCAACCCTCACAGAAGTTATCAAAGGATATTTGATTTTCAAAACCGTTTGTCCAGTACAGCCAATCAAAATTGGCAACAAAGCAACCAAACAGGAAGTTGGATCATATCTCGGCTAATCTTTAAGAAATCAACCCCAAACCTGGTGTGATGACTCGGAACCCTCTTCTGAGGCTGTCCAATGAATTTGGTGTCATGTCATTACTGGGCGTGGCCGCGGGAAGCAAAAATGTGTTTTGGCCAATAACTGTTGATTTGTTTGCCTTTATTAAGTGATTCCTTTGTTTCATGATATCTTGGGACGTCCCGTGTGTGACCCATCATCATTTGTGATAATAGCCGAATTGATGCGGCCGCCATTTTGAATTCATTGAAAAATGTTTTTTCTCTACTCCTCCTACACATGTTGTCCAATCTTCACCAAATTTCG
The DNA here is from genome assembly GCF_021917145.1 of Hypomesus transpacificus. Taxonomy (NCBI): domain Eukaryota; kingdom Metazoa; phylum Chordata; class Actinopteri; order Osmeriformes; family Osmeridae; genus Hypomesus; species Hypomesus transpacificus. Next base: position 5,266,006 of record NC_061081.1, on the reverse strand, counting down.
CAGAGATAATCTTCAGACCAAGCTTCACAAAGGCCATCACATGATTGTTTGATTTTCACAACCGTTTGACCGGTACAGGCAATCAAAATGTGCAATTAAGCCATCAAACAGGAAGTTGGGTCGTATCTCAGCCAATCTTTGATGGATTCACACCAAACTTGCCGCATGCACTCGGAACCCTGTTCTGAGGATTTCTAAAGTGTTTTATGGGTCATTTGACTGCTTGGCCACCACATTGCTGCTTGCAGCTATATTTATTATTACACTTCTTCTGTCATTGGAGTCTATGGCAGCCCCTAGAACCGTATGGTAAAAAGTTGTGAAATTTGGCACACTCATTAAGCACAATCCCTTCTTTATATTCACCAAGTTTCATGTCTTCCATTGGAGCACTCTAGCGCCACCAACTGGTCAAAGTTGGACTTGTGTTTACATACGTAACTTTTGAACCGTATGACCAATTTTCAAAAATGAGGTACCGTTGGATTCCCTGGATCGAGACGAGTTCAACGCACACC